>NC_082735.1:6105724-6406557 GCF_030144855.1 Hypanus sabinus
TTGTAATCACAGTTTGAAACCATCCAAAGACCAACTGTGCAGACGAATATTTTCAATTTATTTTCAAATATTTGCTTCAAATATCTCTTTGGATGAGAAATGCAGTTTTAATTATCTGGTGTTTTTAAGATGGCTGTTAGTGCTGATTCAGTGTGTTTAGACTGTCCCAGTTTGGTGATGGATTTTTATTCAGTTTTGATTGTGCCCCTGTTGGTAACAGCAATGTCAAGATCCTGCTTTTCCCAGATTTACTGTTGCCCATTGCCTTGCAAAAATGTCAGGGCTCTAGTACGCCTATTGGATGAGACCTCATGTATGCAACTGTTACAATGCTTTGGAAGTAATTTGTTAGAGAAACATGTACATGTAACACCACACAAAGTTCTGGGCCATCCATTCAAATCTAGTTGCAACACGTTAGGAAGGGTGTGAAGGTTTCAGAGAGGTTGTAGAGAAAGAAGATTGCCAGGTTGGTTCCAGGGGTGGGTGAATTTCAGCCACCTGGTCAGTCTGGAGAAGCTAGAATTCACAATGGAGTAGAGAAGGCTAAGAAGAAACCGAACAGTGAACAGTATTGGGGTAAGTAGAGAGAAGCTGCTCCTGTAAGGGAATGACCGAAGGACCAGGAAGTGCAGATTTAAAATTTGGAACAGTATGTATGAAGGAATGTGTTAAATGAATAAGGTAGTTAGAATCTGGAACTTGGTCTGTGGTAGCCATGGAAACTGGATGGAATAGGACCTTTAAATGGGAACTTTAAGGGCTATGGAGAAAGCAGAGCAATGGATTTGGTGGGATTATGTACTGGGAACTGGCACATATTCCAAAGACTGCATGCCCCCATATCTTTGCAATTGTATGATTTTATGAACAAAAACAGCCAAGAACAACATAAGATGTGATTACAACAGGCTTATTACACCCCAGCTTATCTCATACACCTGGAAGAATATACAGGTTCTCCAGCCATGCTCTTTCATATCTACAGTTCACCCTCAATACCATTCAGAGGTCCACTGTGGATGTTGGCACAATTATAGGCAAAACATTTTGTGATGTTCATCAGGGTTATTAAAATTTACCTTTGATTTATTTTTGCTGGCTTATACCTCTGAGTGATGGACTGTAAATAAATACTGGGCTTGAATACCTTCCATTAGGGTTGAGGATGATGGACACTTCTGTGGGTTCTGAGGTGACTGAGGGTGGGTAGACCCTCTGCTTTTTGTTGGGCTCACATAGAAACTTGAGGTTCACAGTGCCTCATCCAATTTCCCTCTGCTACCTGATGCAGTTGTAGGCCAGGGATTCCCACATGTTGTTAAGAATGTCTCACTTTTCCAAAGAGGCTTGTAGTGCATCTTGGAATGCATTTTGTCATCCTGCTAATCTCTTGTGAGAGAATTCAGGACTCTTGTGTCAGACACATTGAGGAACAGGGTGTGATAAACCCATTATACTTTAATGATTTAAAGTCTAATTTGAAAGCAAAGCAAACTAGTTGAGGACAATGGTATTTAACTTAAGTAAATCATACTTTAACATTGATTCTAGTTTAGACATACTCTATAATATAAATTGTGTAGTACAATAATGAACTTAGTCTGTCCATATACCAATGAAAGTTAGATTCCATAATGTATTTTCATGATAGGAACCAATTTATTTGTCCTAGCCAATGATCCTGGATATCTAAAAAGCTCATACCAGTTTTCTTTAGACTTGTGTGTACTTTGCAAAGGATTCATTTTTGTAACAGCAGATTGGACTTCATGACTAGATTGCAAATGTCGGTCACTGTGGTAATGTCACATTGGTATTGTCAGCTGACTGTGGGAAAACAAAGCAGTATAAATGAATGCAGAGCAAGGAGACTAGTTTCTTCCAACAGACAATAATGCCCCTTCACCAATCGAGAGAATATTGGTAGAGCTAGGATCAACATCTGCCCAGTAAGATAGATAGGATGGCTAAAGCTACTGTGGGGCCACATACCCATTCAGTTTACTAACTTGCTTTTGTTTTTAGGGGTGCGCTACTCTGATGCAATGTAGGCTAATGTGCAACTTTTAGCAAAAGAGTAGCTGTGTCTCACTTGTTTACTAGGTTTCACCTTTGAATCTTCTCATTGATACTCATAGGAAAAACAGAAAGATTGGCTTAGAGAGGGCTTCAAACTGGAAAATTGTATTTTAAGTTTCACAAATTGTGTGTACCTCCTTCCCAAATCTGTCTCCTGAACAAAGTTCCTTTTAAACTGAGGTTTTAGTTACTCCTCCTACTATCTCATCTTTTGCTTTTTCTGATCAGCATTTTTGTTCTGATTATTCATCAGTAAAAGCAATTGGAATGTAACTTGCATGAACTCTGGAAGTAACTCCAAACCTTTTCCTGGCTTTCTGGATTGAATATTACCGTATCTTTAATCTTCTATTTTACTCGTAGGAGAACAACAAAGATGGTCTTCTGTCTTATGGATGTAGAAAAAGCATATTTTTAACCACTGGTTGCAAATCATTCATTGTAGAGATACAAAGGGAAACTATGCTCTTTTTTCGTCTGAGTTGGCTGGGAACTATATAAAAGGTGCTGTGCACTCTAGGTTTGCAGAGGTCAGATTAGGGTAAGGTGTGACTGTATGCAATCTCTGTATTTGTAGAACAGCCCTAAAAATTATATAAAGTTTTGACACCCAGGCAAAATTAAAGGAGAGTTGGCTAAGAAAATTGATGGGAGATGAGGGGGAATCAATAAAGCATTTGCACATTTCTTTTCCAAACATTGTTACAGGCTGCCAAAAAATGGTCCTCTCTTTTTACCTTTTAGCATTCTGATTGAAAATGTCACGTATACAATACTGAGATGCTTAATGCACTTTATATACTCCACAAAGACAGTGCAATCAAGGTTAACAATAGGTGCATCATAATCTGACCAAACGTTACAAGACAAGTTTTTAGTTATTATATCAAACCAATGATGTGACCTCTGACAGTTTGATAGTAAAACCACATTACTTATACAGAGGGAAATGCCCTTTTAACAGTAAGTCATCTGATGTGTTGGATCTTAATTTGATGGTAAAACTGCATAAAGTTCTTGTGTGTGTGTGTTTTTTAAAGGGAAAAAAAACCCATCTCAGTCCTCATACAAAATTGTTTTGCAGTCCCAGCCTTGCTACAGAGAGAAATCCACAAAACAGCTTCTATGTAATAGGTAAAGAATAATTTCCATCAACATGTGAATACCACCTTTGCAAACAAAGAATATCTTTTTCCTACAGTGACTGAATTTTCCACTGCATTTCAAAACTGGTAAGCCAGATAACGGTAACCATTCCCTACCCCTACTTTTTTCAATGGTCCAATGCTTTGTGACATCACTAGATCTCATTTTCAGACGGCCAGTGGTTTACGTCATATGCAGAAAGCCTCTCTCTACACATTATTGATCCAAGAGTCAACATAGAATTGGCTGTGCTTTTTTTTTGCAATGATGTGAAAACATAGTAAGATCACAGCTACATGAGTGACAGTGCTACATTTTTGCCAGAATTACACAAAATATCACATTTAATCATTCCTTAACAATCAGCTCATTATCAAGCCTCTGTGTCCATGGAATCTTGAGAGTGAAGATGGAGGTTGGGAACTATGGATCTGCATAGGTTCCTCACCTCTTGCCGTTCAAGTTTTTCATGGTTTCACACAGTAGGCTAATGTGAGCAGCTACAAAACCATAAAGTGCTTCCCTTTGAGATACTCTGTCCTTTTCCTTTTTTTATTATTGGTGGATTACTGAAGGCTAATTTGCCTTTTGCAATCCCCAGAAATCCACCATTAGTCATTATTGTCCTTGCTCAGTTAAGATCTTCAGATGGTGAAAGTTAACAGCCATTGGCCATACCTAGGCCCATATCTTCCTGAAAGACATTGGTTGACATGAAAAGTTGGCTCCCCATCCAATATGCTGCTCATGCTAAGTTCCACCTCCAACCTGATCTCATTGATGCTAATGAGAAAACTAGGATTGCTGTAAATCTTTGTAACAATCACCTAATGTGAATATTTACTTCTTTCTCTAGGTCAGAATGGCTTCATGTCAGTTTTCCTTTTGAATCATCCATGATGAGAATGGTATATCCTTTGGCCTCATACCATGCCGAATGAGGTGGCCAGTGTGGCTGGGCCTGATTGGAGAGCTATCTTCTCTCTCTTCAAATGTCTACATTTCTTAAAGCAAGGCTGGTTTCAGTATCTTTTGAACAGACAGCGCTGTGTAATATTTCCATGTTTGAGTGACAGTTTGAGAGATTTTCTGGATCTCAAGCTCACAGGGCAGCTCATTGAAGAAAAATAAAACAGTAGCCCTTCTGATTCCTTAGCTGCCTGTTGCCAGGATCCAGTGGTCAGAGCTCCGTATTTCCAGAACTATCTCAGCATCTTATTCTTTTGAAGTCACCAAAGTTTCAAGATGGTAAAAGCATGCAGATGTTCATTGTTTCGTATTTCCTAGGGTGCAGTAATTCAGATATGTGAAGGAATGTGTTAAGTTGAAGAGATGTCTGGATTGGCTTGGACTATTCAGGTCTCAATCCAGCCAGCGCTTGCTGCACTGAGATTTCAGTGCATGGAATAAGTAGTGTGCCTTGTGCCTGGTGCCTTCCTGCAGGAAGTGTGGAAGGGTGGAATATAGCTGCCTACCAAGGTTCGGGGTGCTGAAGGATACGTTATCTATGGAAAGGTTGTACAAGTATTCAGCATGCCTTCTCAAACCTCATTCGATAGGAGGGTACTCATGCTCAGAGACACTCGGTAAGGCATAGTTGGGATCATGGGCTTGTTGATGCAGGGTTCAAGGAGGAATTCTGTTGTGGTAAGAAGGGTCAGCACACTCTCCATGTGACCTAAATGCTGACATCTTCCACCATCTCTGAGAGAGAACCTTTACTAACATATTCCAGATGCATTAAACTGAAGCAAATGCACAGTAGTCATGGGGGAGAGAGCAGAGAGGGCTGTGTTTTTCTTCCCTCTGGTTGGGTCCGTGACTCGGTGAGAAAATGTGACAGCATTGGGAAAGAATGGGTGACAGCATCCACTCTTCGATCTACTGCATTGTGCTGTCTGAATTTTCTGGCTTCCTTTGACTCTCATTCCAACTGTTGGTTGCGGTGTGTGCATTGCCCTCAGGAGAAGAAAGGTTTGTCCGTGAACTGTAGTGGAAGGTTCTCCCTCTATTGCACATTATCCCTTATACATATGAAAGCAAATTACCCAAAATGTAAAATGAATGCACAGGTTGCAGATTACTTATAATTTTCAAGGTCAACAAAAGTAAAATCAATAACGGATACGAGCATTGGTCGAATTGCACATACAGTATATACAGCCTGCCCCTTGGCATTCCGATGATATGCACAAGTCCTGTAAGTGAAGACCTAGTGGCCAGCTGGGCCTGTGCTGCTGTCCAGTGAGGACTGGGAGAGCCGACGAGTGATGGGTGTCACTGTGGAATCCACGAGAGATGAAGTCGGGAAGAGTTTGTACCAGCCTGTGACTAATGTGGACAGGTCGAGCTCCTCCAGTAGGATCTGGGCCATCCCCATGAAGTATTTGTGGTCCATCCGACCATAATCTCCCCACACTATGACCTGAAAGTACATCAAGAGTTACAGGTGATATTTGCAAGACAGGAAAAGATCTGTTTATAAAAGGGTTTGTGACATTTTGTCCTGTGGATTTGATGATACAGGAACCCAGAAATAAATCTGAGAAATGTCTGTCCCTTCACTTCAAGCATTTCCACAATAACTTAAATTCAGAATATATTTGCAGTGAAATTTCCCACTAAAGTTCCACTATGATTAGTGGTTTGGGCACAATGAGGATTGCAGTAAAAGGAAGAGGGGAGCCCATGGGAGGATTTTAAAAAGATACAAAATGTAAAACTGAGGCAGTGTGACCATCACCACACCAGTCCATAGGTATTACAGGTGACTCAGGGTATATGCTGTGGGATACTGGGTGACCTGACTGGAATCACAAACGGACTGGACCAGGTAAAACCAAGAGTTCTCTTATAAATAATAAACCAATTGATTATCAAAGTTAATACTTTACTATCAGCTTTTAATTTTTACATTGTATCAACACATTCTCAAAGTTCAGAATTTAAGCTCTGGATCATCAGTCCAAAGCCACTATATCCGACTAGATAAAGTCACTAGTGGGTCCCACCCCTTGCAAAGGGAAGCCTGGCACTAACCTGAAGCACCCTACCCTGAGGGCCCTCATCAAACAGCAATGCCTGCTGGTAAACTGGATCCAGGGTCTTCTTTGATAACTTGGTTTTTCTCTTTGCAATGCACACACCATTCTCCAGGAGATACACTTTAATGTATGGGACTGAAACACAGAAAGGGCAGGTTGTTAGCAGGCTCTTGTAGAAAAGTAAGTAACCTGGACATATCAAATACTTACAAAATATCAACCTGCATTTATGTTGCACCTCATTAAATCACAATATTCCCCAAAGAGCTTTGCGCCCAGTGGAAGAAGCACTGTTACTCTGACCTACAAAGCAATTTATGCACAACATGATACCAAAAACAAAAATGGATAAATTGCCAAAGAAGCTTTGGTCCTGGCTCAAGGATAAACCATGCTGTGAAGATTCTTTCCCGGACGTGGCAGCTTCTCCACTGATGCGAGTTTCACATGTGTTAATCAAAAGATGCCACCTCCAACATCTGCCATTCAGCTGAAGCTGAATCAGAGTAAGGTTTAATATCACTGGTATATGTTGTGAAAAAGGCACCAACCAGTTGTTCAGTGAGAGCTTCTCACTCTTTGGTCTGGAACATCAATTCCCACAAAAGCTGAGATGGCATCCAGTGAGGGAGATGGAGGGCCAGAGCTGTGTATGGTGGGTCACTTCTCATAGATTTGATTGAGTTTTTTGGTGATTGATGAGGGTAGGGCAGTGAATAGAGTCTATATGGATTTTAGAAAGGCTTTTAACAAGGTTCCTCATGGTCGGCTGATCTAGAAAATTATGGCACGTGGGATGCAAAGTGAGCTGGTAAATTAGAAAATTGACTTGCCATATTGGACAGAGGGTAATGGTTGAAGGGTGCTGTTCCGACTGTAAGTCCATGACCAGTGCAGTTCCACAAGGATTAGTGTTGGCACTCTATTTCACCTCCTATCTATTACCATTAAGGTCAAATGCAAGAAGGAAGTGTACAGAAAACGGCAGGATTCTTAGGAGCCTTGGTGTACAGTAGGATACAAGTTCTCAGCTCCCTGAAAGTGGTAACAGATTAGGATAGTAAAGAAGGCATACAGCTAGAGGGTTATGTTTGAAAGTAGTGAGGTCAGATTGCAGTGATAAAACTTTAGTCACATTTGGAGTATTGTATGTAGTTCTGATTGCTGCTTTACAGGAAGAATGTGGAGGCTTTGGAGAGAGTACAGAAGAGGTTCACTGGGATGCTGCCTAGATTGGAGAGTTCGCTGTAAGGAAAGATTGGACCAACTTGCATTGTTTTCTTTAGAGCTTCAGAGGCTGAGGAGAGACTTGATACAGGCATATGCAATGATGAAAGGGACAGGTATGGTAGACAGTTCTTCCCTGGGTGTAAATGTCAATTACTAGAGAGCATAGGTTTGAGGTGAGAGGGGGTAAAGGAGATTTATAAGGCAATTTTTAAAACACATAAAAGGTGCCTGGAATGGGCTATCGGGAAAGGTGGTAGAGGCAGATACAGAAGCAGGCTTTTAGACAGACACACGAACAGGCAGGTGATGGAGTACACTGACCATGATTGGATTAGTTAGATTGGCATCATGGATGACACAGAGCTGGTGGGCCAAAAGGCATGTTCCTGTGTTGTATGTTTTTAAAATGTATGAGGGTCACATCTAAACTCTGGTTTCCAGTCCATATCCCTTGGTGTACAGTACCAAGCTAAAAGTTCAGATTTACCATAGTCTGCTTTATGGGAAAAGTTTCCACACTACTTTGAAGGCATTCCCAACCCTGTAGTTGGTTGTGGATATTGAAGTGATGATCTCATGTGTCTAACATTTAATGTCTTGGCACTCAAAAGTTCTCTGGATATAAATCATGCTTCATTATCTTTAGCTGCATTCTCTGATATTCCACACACCATTTGAAGTTCCTCCAGCCATTTAAATCTAACACACACACACACACACAAGTGGATAATTGTTTGTAACCTACAAAGAACACAACTAACCCTGGCTACAAAGCTGTGCTAATGTGAAAATTACTCACACGTACAATGTTCATGGGCCAAGCTGTTATCCAATTTTGAAATTCAATTATCATCCTTGGTCAACAAAGCAACTCCATCTCTGCTGATGAAACCTATGTTAATGTATGCTTCATGAGCAACTGATATTAACTCTTTACACAACATAGCTGGTACCAGGCATTGATGTGCTTTGAATGATAGATTTCCTTGTAGTTATTTCATCTGGAATATCAAAGTCACACATTAGATGCCTCTGAGATCATTCAGTTGTTTCTGAACTGGATCTCCTTCAGCTACATGACTTGGCTCTCAGTGTCCTTCTCCAACAGCATGTGGTCCTCACACTGATAATTTTTTAAAGCTTGTGTAACATCACAGGGACCAATCTTTGACAGGTCGCCCCTGCTCAGTGTTTGTCATTACCACCATTCCCCCAGCTTTTGTACAAAATTTACAAAGCATAATTTATTAATCTCAGTATCAACCTTTGAATTCCTTAAGAATGTGACTCACACTGTAGAGTTCCCTTAAGGACATAATATCTAGCAATCATATACTTTTAAGTGTTTGTAGTACTACTTTGGATTCTGTACCACTCTGCATCCTCCTTTGCAACCTCTGAATGGCCTTTTTGGTGTTCAATAGATAGGGGCTGGGGTTGTGGTGGTGAAAGGCACTTACTAAGACATTCAGATCCCTGTGCTTCACCTCACATTTATCTGAGTTAAATTCAATCTGCCATTTCTCTGCCCATATCTGTAATTGACCAATATCATGCAGTATTCTTTGCCAGTCTTCTACACTATCCACAACTCCTTCAGCCTTGGTGAAAATCCTATCTGCATTTTCATCCAGGTTATTTAAATACATTGGGATTTTTGCAGGATTAGTGTAAAGAGGTGCGGCCAGTGCATGAAGGGCCTGTTTGTGTTTTGTATGGCTCTGTAAGTCAGCGATTCTATAAGGTGCATATTACACTAGATCTACTCTTTCTTTCTATTCTTCCATTCTACCACTAAGAACCTGGGGATATCGGTATATTGAACTCTTATTTGTTGCTGGTTTATGGTCACTCAATGCAAGCCATCACTCTGGCATTGTCACTCAGTTGACAGCGTCATCATCTTTACACAACATCCAATCCCACTGCATTTCTACCCAGAGAGGACTTAAAGCCTTTGTTATCCACCATCACACTGCAGAAAAAAATTATAGTAATCACCTGAACAGACAGCCCACCAGTGTCCTATACATTTTGTATGTGACGATCTTCTCCAACCCAATGTGTCCATTGTCTCCCCCTGCTGCCACGCTGAGGTAACACCTCATATTCCATCTGGGTAGTCTCCAATCTGATGGCACGAAATTTGATTTCACTAAATTCTCTCTGTTCCCTCTTGCTTTCACTCATTCTAGTGGCCCACCCTGTCTTCATGACCTCCCAGGAGCTCCCTTCAGTTCTCCACCTTCTTCCATGGTCCAGTCCTCTCCTACCAGATTGCTTCTTTTTCAGCCATTTACCTCTTCCTCCTATCACCTCCCTGCTTCTCACATCTTTCCATTTCATTCCCCTCTCACCTGCTTTCTCTCATGTGGTTTCATCCATTACCTGCCAGCTTGTAGTACTCCCCTTGCCCCCACTTTTTTATTCTGGTTTTTGCTCCTTTTTCGAGTCTCAGCCTGAAGTGTTGACAGTTTATTTTGCTCCATAGATGCTGCCCGACCTGCAGCGTTTCTCCAGCATTTTGTGTGTGTTGCATAAGAAGGGGCTCTTGTGTTCACTTGAGTTTTTTGGGAATTCCCTGCTTCTAACTTAAGGATATCTAAACAGCTCATCATCCAAAGCATGTTGAGAACAAAATCTGTTGCCCCTGGCTCCTCATCAGCTGTTCTGTAGTCCTCTCAGATGCTGATATTTCTTTTCAATGCATTTATTTTCAAAATCATTGCTCACACTGCACCTTCCATTTATCACCAGCAGTAGGATAGTGGACCTCAGAGTAATGCTTGAATTATGTTAGACCAATTCATTGGAGTTCTGCGAGGAAGTAGAACGTATTCTGGACAAAGGAGAGTTGATGAATGTATTAAACTTCCAAAAAATGTTTGATAAGATATTCTACCGAAGATCATTGCAGAAGATAAAAAACTACTATGTGGATGTCAGATACTGGTGTGGAAAAAAAAACCGAGTAGCTAACAGGAACTAGTGCGCAGGCATCAATGGAACCATCTTAGTTAACTGGTTGCAATGAGTTATATTCCACAGAGAATGGAGCTTGTGGCTGTGGAGGATATAATCTATACCAGGGGTCAGCAACCTTTACCACTGAAAGAGCCACTTGGACCCGTTTCCCACAGAAAAGAAAACACTGGGAGCCGCAAAACCCGTTTGACATTTAAAATGAAATAACACTGCATACAACGTTTTGTTTTGCCTTTATGCTATGTATAAACAAACTATAATGTGTTGCATTTATGAAATTGATGAACTCCTGCAGAGAAAACGAAATTACATTTCTGCATGCAACAAAAACATTTTGAACTCCGAAAAAAAGACGTTGGGTTGAAGGTTACTTTTAAGTAAAATACTCAACGTCTATTTGAGTCCTTCTTGTATTTATGAAAAACGCCAAACTTAAATTTGCCGCCAGCAGCAAACCAAAAATAACGTCAGCCAGCTGTCAACCTGAAAAATGAAAGGACTATTTCACTGAACAATGAAAACATATGAATAAACGTAAAATAATAGGCAATTAAAATATTTATCATACTTGTTCAGGTTGACTCACACCTGACAATGCAGTCATATTCAGTAGGGATGGATCGATGCTTAGGGGAGTGACCGGGAAGGATAATGTGTTTTTTTCCTCTGTGAACTCACAGAAGCGTTTCCCAAACGATGTTTGCATTACGATGATTGCAGAATGTAAATACTCCGAATTTATCATGTCGTGACCTTGTTTGAACTCTCTCAAATTGGGGAAGTGAGACAATGTGCCTTTCTGTAAATCTCTGGCAAGCAACGTCAACTTGCGCTCGAATGCCAAAACATCCTCCAACATGTGCAGGGCTGTACGTCCTTACCCCTGAAGAGCTGTGTTCAGCGTGTTCAGGTGCGCTGTCATGTCTACCATGAAGTGTAGCTTTTTCAGCCACTCTGGCTGTTCCAGCTCAGGAAAGGTGGGCCCTTTGCTGCCCAGGAAAGTTTTCACTTCTTCCAGACACGTGACAAAGCGTTTCAGCACCTTCCCTCTGGACAGCCAGCGATAAAAACACGTTGTAGCGGTGTGCTACACGCAGTCAGTAAACTGCAGTCAAAGATAGCTTTATTCGAACGAAACAGCCTTGCTTTTAAGCCTCCCTCAACCCGCCCCCCATGGGCGCGGATGCTGCAAAAGACACGTACTCACAAACCACCGTAGGCTATCTCCTTTAGCCTGAACGCTGGCTAATTGTGAGCCGGTTCGGATGTGTCTGGAAATTTGTCACCACAACGTCTTATTTAGATTGTACAAGATCACCATAATCTTCAAATTTAGAATTACATTTCAAAAACTAACAAACTAACATAAAATACATTTTAATTAAATACTGACCATGTAGCGGTGTGCTACACGCAGCGCTAAAATTACGACACGGAGTTGGTAACTGCAGTCGAAGGAAAAAACATTATTCGAAATCTTCAGCCTCACTTTTAAGCCTCCCTCAACCTGCCCCCCATGGCGCAGAGGCTCCAAAGCTCTGTGCTCGCAAACCCCCGTAGGCTATCTAATTGTGAGTCGGTTCGGATGTGCCAGGAAAAGGGTCGCCACAACCAATTATTTCCCAAAGCAACAGGGAGCCGCAGCACAGACGTAAAAGAGCCACATGTGGCTCCGGAGCCGCGGGTTGCCGACCCCCGATCTATACACATGAATTGGATAAAGGTATCTCAGATAAAGATGCTAACTTTGCTGTTGACACTAAGCTATGAAGAGGACATAAGGAGTTTACAAAGAGATGAGAATAGGTTACGTGAATGGGCAGAGATTGGGAGAAAGATGTAAAATTGTTCATTTTGGCAGAAAAGAATATTTTGTTGAAATGTGAGAGTTTAGAGATAAAAGGGGAGATGAGTACATGACTGGCAAATGACTAAAATGTAAATACAGAGAATGTTTAGGGAAGCTAACAGAATTGTATTGTTTCAAAAGTAGGGGAAGTCACATTTCTGTTCTGTGGGGCATTGGTGGATCCACATCTGGAGTACCATGTACAGAATTTGTCTCTTTATTCAAGTAAAGATGTTAGTGGAAGCAGTCAGCCCACTACCGGAATGATCAAGGATCATAGCTCTGGGGTTTCTTTCATTTTAACTTTTGGCTGTTTCCTGTAACTCCTAGAGATCTATGTCCAGTTGATTCAACAGTTGTCTCTAGTCGAACTTCTGTGCTTTCTTGTATTTATCCCCTCTTTGACCCAGTCTCTCTGACTGGAGTAACAATCACGTGGCTATGCCCCATCTTGGTGTGGTTGGTGCTGCATGATCTGTTGCAGCTCCCACTTTCTCTGGATCTATCACCACACTTCCTCCTTGCTAAGCAGACCTGAGCATCCTCCACTCTGCAAAACTTCCATCCTTTACTTTGCGAGTTTGTGACAGAGGGGATTGCTTCCTCAAACCATTCGGCCTCAAATAAGCCTCAAAGCAGAAAAACGACTCCGTGATGCTCACCCAAACAATGTGAGGCTTGTTCTAAACAATCATATCCAGCAGATATCAATGCCTCTTCAGTAAGTGCCACAGGGAAGGCTGTTACAATGTTATCAATGGTTATTTAAAGAAAATAAAATGAAACGTAAGAGATAAGCATTTTGCAGAGCAATTTCCAGCTTTCACACAGATGAAAGAAAAAACTCTCAAGAACAATTTCCTTGTGGATCTTCATAGATCAGATACATTGATGGCAGGATCTAGACCTTGAGCCCCAAGGTTTATGTCTGATTAGTGTGATCCCCAGTATGTTGATAATGGGTGAGTTCAGAATGGTGATATAATTCTTGTGATGGAGGTGATCATTGTCTCTCACTTCTGTAGAACAGGTGTTTCGAACCATTTATTAGCCACTTTGGAACGTTATCCAGATTCACTTGCCAAATATTCAGAGGGGCTGAAGTATTGTGGAGCTACTCGTGTCATCAACACGTCAAGCAGCCGAGTCTGACCGGGACCACTCACTGTTTCAGGAAGTGAACCTGGCCAGACCCACACACCATCTGAGGAACTGTCACTGTGCACAAACATCATCTGAGGAACCGAGTCTGACTGGACCACACAGTATCTGAGTAAATGAATCTGAGCTGGTCCACACAGTGTCTGAGGAACTGAATCTGGCCAACTTTGAACTGTGTGAGTCAACTTTGTGCAGAATGAGTGTTGTGAACTACATATACCTGTCTGGACACGCCCCCTGCTGACTGCTCCTGTGGCTCCTCTCACAGACCCCAGTATAAAGGCGATTGAGGCCTGACCCCGGCCCTCAGTCTCCAGGATGTAGTATGGTGGTCAACCACTGCTTGTTCCTTCTTCCAGTCAATAAAAGCCGATCTCTCGCCTTTACATCTCAGAGAGAGATATTAATGGTGCATTAATGAGTCAACTTTATGCAGAGTGAGTGTATCCAGAGATACCGGCCACGTGACAGACGCACTGCCACCTGGCTGGTCGGAGGACACACCACATGCCAATCAACATTTGGTCCCTTCCAACTAATCAATGCACACCTAAATTATTGGTCACATTAATTGGATTATCTTGCCCAGCCCCATGCTTTAAAAGGTGAGACATGTGCCTGGTTCGCACTTTCTTACAGACCACCTCATTGAAGGTAAGTGCATTGATTTATGTTTGTGAAGGTTAATCGTTTGTCCTGGTAAGGGAGCCGCAGCTATCCAAGGTCAAGGGGGATAGCTGTTGTAGTGCTTTTCCCTTCTTCTTTGTATGTGTAACCTTACCCTGTCCCCACACCGCTTCCTGTGTATTGTACAGCCAATACACGTGTTAACCCGAAGTGTTTTTTGTTAGAATATTGTAGTTGCTTGTGTTGACCCGACTTCCCCTTGTAAATAAATTCCTTATTATTAAAACTGTGTGTGAGACTCAAAGAACCAGTTATTTCCCATCACAACAGTGAGTCAACTTTGAGTTTCTGCTCTGCTCCTAGTTACAGGAAAGTTCAATGATTGAAAAAACAGTTGATATAATCAGTCCACCCTCTGCTGGTACTGAGATAGTGCTTTGGGGTAACCAGAATTGACTGGAGCCTGACACAGAGACCTAAAATGGTTTTACTTACTAACCAAAACATTAAAGCATTTTAATGGAATACTTATGGTGCTGTTAAAGATTCACTTAAAGGTTGAGTAACTGAAAATATTGACGTGTGTAACTAGAGTGTTTGTTTTAAATCAGGCCATTGTTGCCCATTGTCATGTGGAATTACTCAGCACAGTATGATAATCTGCTCCTAAAGTGGTTCTTATCTGGCTCGGCCCTGCCTGTAAGGGGCCACTGCTCGCATTCGCACAAGATATTTAGATAAGTAGATGCATTCTATGTAAATTTGAAGTTAACTGATAGTCCTGGAGAATATTTACATCAACTCCCAGTTCCCTCTGAAGTTATACCTGTTTGCGCAGGGTAAAACTTCAGAAAATAAGTGAGAGGTGAGTGGCATTTTAGTTAGTAATGTGCAAAATCACTAGAACTCGTTCATTTATTAATTCAGTTAAATCTTGAAATATCCATGAGAAGGAATTATGGTCCACTCGTACAATGAGGTGGAAACCTAACCTCACAATCCACCTCATTATGACGTTGTGCCATACCTGCACAGCACTTTATCTGAAGCTGTAACTTTATTCTGCATTTGCTAATGCTTTCCCTTGTACTACTTCAATTCACTGTGTGGTGAAATGATCTGTATTTATGGAAAGTCTGTCACTGTAACAACAGTAAATCAATTTACCAAATCTCATTTGCCAATTAAAAGTTATGATGAATGTCTTTTTACCTTGCACTTAACCGTAATGCCTTAAAACATGATGCATTTAGCCATGACACTGAATGTGATGCTCTAGTGCAGTGGTTCTCAAAGTGGGTGATATCACCTCAGCCCAGGGAGTGACGGGAGTTTCTAAAGGGATGATAAAGATAGAGGAATAAGTGGGGAGGGGGTTCAGTAGCAAGGGGGCAGCTGAGGAAATAAAATACTTTAAACAAGCATTTGATTCTCAGTGCTTCATAATTGATTATAATAATCATAAATTTGGAATATTGTGTGCAGTTCTGGTCACCGAATTATAGGAAAGATATCAATAAATTAGAGAGAGTGCAGAGACGATTTACTAGGATGTTACCTGGGTTTCAGCAATTAAGTTACAGAGAAAGGTTGAACAAGTTAGGTCTCTATTCATTGGAGCGTAGAAGGTTGGGGGGATTTGATCGAGGTATTTAAAATTTTGAGAGGGATAGATAGAGTTGACGTGAACAGGCTGTTTCCATTGAGAGTAGGGGAGATTCAAACTAGAGGACATGATTTGAGAGTTAGGGGGCAGAAGTTTAAGGGAAACACGAGGGGGTATTTCTTTACTCAAAGAGTGATAGCTGTGTGGAATGAGCTTCCTGTAGAAGTAGTAGAGGCCAGTTCAGTTGTTTCATTTAAGGTAAAATTGGATAGGTATATGAACAGGAAAGGAGTGGAGGGTTATGGGCTGAGTGCGGGTAGGTGGGACTAGGTGAGATTAAGGGTTCGGCACGGACTAGGAGGGCCAAGATGGCCTGTTTCCGTGCTGTGATTGTTATATGGTTATATGGTTATAATCACCTCATCTCTTGCTAAATCACCATTCTTAGACTTTGCTCAAGACATTACAATTGTTGAAGAGCAATGTGATACTTCTGCATTTGGCATATCATGAGAAATCTGAACGGAAGAAATCGTGTTATTTCTGGGCCCAGCCCCCACATTATTGCCATTCACTGCTATACTATAGCATTAGCTAATGCAATTCCCATACGCTAATCACACAATGGCACAATTCCTGTGAATTAGGATATGGTGTTTAATGGGGTAAAGTTCAGAATCTGCCCTTTTGAATGGTCTTGACCATATTTGAAGGCTCCTTGAACATCTGAAGAGAATACACTCTGATAATGCAAATAAGAACTTGGCTTATTTTCAGGAATGGGAAACACTTCAAAACATGTTTGGCAGAACTTCACAACAAACCGTTGATGGTTTACATGCTGCATATAACATTTCTTTGTTTATTGTTAAATCTGGAAAGCCCCATACGAACGGAGAATTCAAACAGCAGTCAGAGAGGTCTGAGTACAGTGTTGCATAAGTCACTGGATCAAATAATTAAAATACTTCTACTCAGCAACAACTCTGTTCAAAGACAAACAGATGAAATGTCTGAGAATGTGGAAGGCACATTGTGCAACGTACTTAGAACAACAGAATTTGCTCTGCAGTTGGATGAGTCAACTTTTCCAGGCATCTCTGCATCTCTGTTATGTTTCTCTCATGAAACCACGGTTCAAGAGTTGTAACTTGTAAGGAGATGAGAAACTGATCCGAAGCAGGAGCTTCATTTTGGGCTGTTGAGCAATTTTCCAAAGAGAAGGGCATTCCACTCACCAATATTCTTGCTTGTGCAATAGATCAGGGCCACCAACAACAGAACACCACCATGGGGTTACCACCTTCTTGAAAAATGCTGTACCTAACATATTTACCATTCACTGTATAATTCACAGGTGACATCTCATTGCACAAAAACCTAAGTGATTGGCTGGACAAATCGCCAAATCCTGTTAAGCAGTGGTAAATAAGATCAGTCCTATGCTCTCACTGCTCAACTATTTTGAGAGCCTTATAAGAATGATGAAGAGTTTGAACACTTGCTGTTGGCACACAGAAATCAGATGGCTCTCAAAAGGAAAATGCCCGATACACAATGATGTAGTGAATAGTTGTACTAATAATGTACACGCTAAGATTGTTGAAGAAAATTGTTTTTACTGTAATTAAATAAAGAAATAATTTTATTGTAGCTTTAAGTAGATTTCAATAATTCTTGCAATTGTTTGTCACTGCTTTAAATTTGCAGTTTCTATTTGTTTTTTCAGGATTTTTTATAATCATTATGTAATGGCCAGAAAGGGAGAGGGAGGCATTGGGGATGTGGTCTGGGAGCCAAGGGTGTGGTAACCCTAAAAAGTTTGGGAACCACTTCTTTAGAGTGTGAGAACAGACCATGGGGCTGTCAGGTACAGATTTCCGTCCATCTACAACACTACCTCAGCTGCACCAGTAATTGCCTTTTCCCCAGGGAATTCTCTGAGAGCAACAACAGAAACTGAGTAACCGGTCAGTATTACTCTGCTGTTTGCGAGAGGTCATTTGAACAGACAACCATTGCACCTGGAGGTTGAGAAGGATTCTGTGTAATTCTTCCTTTCACAGACTTTAGAACATAGAAACATAGAAAACCTACAGCACAATACAGGCCCTTTGGCCCACAAAGTTGTGCTGAACATGTCCTTACCTTAGAAATTATCTAGGGGAAAATAGAGGATTTTATAGGATTGAGGATTACATAGAGGGTTACATAGTCCTCTATTTTTCTGAGCTCCATGTACCTGTCCAGAAGTCTCTTAAAAAGACCTTATTGTATCCGCCTCCACCACCGTCGCCAGCAGCCCATCTCACGCACGCACTCACCATTCTCTGCGTAAAAAAAACTTATCCCTGACATCTCCTCTGTACCTCCTTCCAAGCACCTTAAAACTATACACTCTCAGCCATTTCAGCCCTGGAATAAGCCTCTGACTACCCACATGATCAATGCCTCTCATCATCTTGTACACCTCTATCAGGTCACCTCTCATCCTCCGTCGCTCCAAGGAAAAAAGGCCGAGCTCACTCAACCTATTCTCAAAAGGCATGCTCCCCAATCCAGGTAACATCCTTGTAAATCTCCTCTGCACCCTTTCTATGGTTTCCACATCCACATGTGAGGCAATCAGAACTGAGCACATTACTCCAAGTGGGGTCTGACTAGGGTCTTATAAAGCTGTAACATTACCTCTCGGCTCCTAAATTCAATTCCATGATTGATGAAGGCCAATACACTGTACACCATCTTAACCACAGAGTCAACCTGAGCAGCTGCTTTGAGCATCCTATCGACTCAGACCCCAAGATCCCTCTGATCCTCCACACTGCCAAGAGTCTTACCACTAATACTATATTCTACCATCATATTTGACTGACCAAAATGAACCACTTACACTTCTCTGGTTTGAACTCCATCTGCCAATTCTCAGCTGAGTTTTGCATCCTACCAATGTCCCGCTGACTATCCACACTATCTGTAACACCTCCAACTTTTGTGTCATCAGCAAATTTACTTTATCCACTTCTTCATCCAGGTTATTTATAAAAATCACAAAGAGTAGGGGTCCCAGCACAGATCCCTGAGGCACTCTACTGGTGACCAACCTCCATTGAACCATAGAACACTACAGCACAGTACAGGCCCTTCAGCCCTCCATGTTGTGCCGACCCATATAATCCTTAAAAATAGCACTAAACCCACACTATCCCATAACCCAACATTCTTCTTCCATCCATGTGCCTGTCCAAGAGGTTCTTAAATACCCCTAATGTTTAAGCCTCCACCACCATCCCTGGCACCATCCTCACGACTCTTTGTGTTATATAAAAAAAAACTTACCCCTGACGTCTCCCCTAAACTTCCCTCCTTAATTTTGTACATATGCCCTCTGGTATTTGCTATTTGTGCCCTGGGAAATAAGTACTGACTATCCACCCTATCTGTGCCTCTCATAATCTTGTAGACCTCTCTCAAGTCCCCTCTCATTCTTCTACGCTCCAAAGAGAAAAGTCCCAGCTCTGCTAACCTTGCTTCATATGACTTGTTCTCCAAACCAGGCAACATCCTGGTAAATCTGCTCTGCACCCTCTCCATAGCTTCCACATCCTTCCTAATAATGAGGTGACCAGAATTGAACACAATACTCTAAGTGTGGTCTCACCAGATATTTGTAGAGTTGCAACATGACCTGTCTACTCTTGAACTCAATCCCCCTGTTAATGAAGCCTAGCAACCCATAGGCCTTCTTAACTACCCTATCAACCTGTGTAGTGACCTTGAGGGATGTATGGATTTGAACCCCAAGGTCCGTCTGTTCATCCACACTCTTAAGTAACTGACCATTAATCCTGTACTCAGTCTTCTGGTTTGTCCTTCCAAAATGCATCACCTCACACTTGTCTGGATTGAACTCCATTTGCCATTTTTCTGCCCAACTCTGCAGCCTGTCTATATCCTCTTGTAACCTTCAACAACCTACAGCTCCATCCACAACTCCTCCGATCTTCGTGTCATCTGCAAACTTACTCACTCATCCTTCCACCTCTACATCCAGATCATTTATAAAAATCACAAATAGCAGGGGTCCCTGGACAAATCCCTGCGGCACTCCACTAGTCACCGACCTCCAGGCAGAATACTTTCCTTCCACAATTACCCTCTGCTTTCTTCCTTTAAGCCAATTTTTTTATCCAAACAGCCAAGGTTCCACTTATCCCATGCCTCATGACTTTCTGGATGAGTCTCTCATGAGGGACCTTGTCAAATGCTTTGCTAAAGTCCATGTAGACCACATCCACTGCCCAACCCTCATCAATTTCTTTTGTTACCCCTTCAAAAAACTCAATCAGGCTCGTGAGGCAGGATCTTCTCTTCACAAAGCCATGTTGACTATCCATGAGTAGACTGTACTTCTCCAAATGCTCGTAGATCCTATTCTTAAGAATCCTTTCCAATAGTTTGCAGACCACCGACGTAAGATTCATTGGTCTATAGTTCCCAGGTTTCTCCCTGTTACCATTTTTAAACAAGAGAACTACATTTGCCATTCTCCAGTCCTCCGGCACTTCCCCTGTAGCCAAAGATCATAGCTAATGCTCCTGCGATCTCTTCTCTCAATTTCCACAACAACCTGGGGTGTATCATATCCAGCCCAGGGGTTTTATCAATCTTAATGTTTTTAAGAAGATCCAGCACTATTTCTTCCTTAATCTCCACATTGTCCAGCACACAGGCCCGCTCAACTTTGACCTCATCCTGATGAAGATCCCTTTCACTTGTGAATACTGAAGCAGAGTATTCATTTAGGACCTCCCCAACTTCCTCCGTCTCCAGGCACATGTTGCCCTCTTTATCCTTTATCCTTTATCCACCTTCGTTCTCATCACTCTCCTATTCTTCACATACGCATAAAATGCCTTGGGGTTCTCCTTAATCCTACATGCCAAGGTTTCTCATGCTCCCTTCGAGCTCTCCTAAGTCCTTTCTTTAGCTCCTTCCTGGCTACCCTATATTTCTCATGAGCCCCTCCTACTTCCTGCTTCTTATATCTAACATATGCTTCCATTTTCCTCTTGGTGAGTTGCCTCGCGTGTTTCGTCAGCCATGGTTCCCTTTTCCCACCATTTTTTCCTTAGCTCAGTGGGACAAACCTATCCTGAAACCAGTTCAAGTGGTCCCTAAACCTCCCACATTACTTCTGTGCTTTCCCCTTTGAACATCTGTTTCCAATTTACTCTCACTAGTTCCTGCCTCATCCCTTCAAAGTTAGCCCTTCCCCAGTTAAGCACTTTACCATTTTGTCTGATTTTATGGCTATCTATAGCTATGCTGAAGCTAAGGGAGTTGTGGTCACTCTCACCAAAATGCTCCCCCAACAAGAGGTCTGTCACCTGACCACGTTCATTATCCAGAACTAGATCCAGTATAGCCTCTCCTCTTGTCAGCCAGTCCACATACTGTGTCAGGAATCCTTCTTGATCACACCTGACCAATTCAGCCCCATCTATCCCCCTTGCACTCAGGAGGTGCCAGTCAATAAGAGGGAAGTTGAAATCACACAGAACTACTACCCTGTATTTCCTGCACCATTCTAAAATCTGCCTGCTTATCTGCTCCTCGGTATTCCGAGGGCTATTTGGGGGCCTATAGACGACTCCCAGCACAGTGATTGATCCCTTCCTATTTCTGACTTCCACCCAGACCGACTCCATGGACACTCCCTCTGCAGCATCGTGATACTAAAATCGTGATACTATCCCTGACCAGCAATGCCACTCTCTCCCCCCCCCTTTTCTGCCTCCCATCCTGTTCCTTTTAAAACATCTGAACCCGGGGACCTGCATCATCTAATCCTGCCCTTCCTCCAACCAAGTTTCAGTAACAGCCACAACATCGTAGTTCCACGTACTAATCCATGCTCTAAGCTCATCCTCCTTGTTCCTAATACTCCTAGCATTGAAAAAGACACATTTCAACCCCTTTAACTGGCTACAATTATGTTCTGTCCCCTGCCTGTCCTTTCTCATCAACTCAGAACTCTTAGCATCATGCCCTTGTCCTTCTACCTTAATCTCTGTACTCACATACTGATTCCTACCCCCCTGCCAAACTAGTTTAAGCCTTCCCCAACAGCTCAATCAAACCTGCCCACCAGGATATTGGTCCCCCTGGGATTCAAGAGCAACCCGTCCTTTTTGTACAGGTCACACCCGCTCCAAAAGAGGTCCCAATGATCCAGAAATCTGAATCCCTGCCCCCTGCTCCATTCCCTCAGCCACACATTTATCCTCAACCTGATTCTATTCCTATTCTGTCGCAGTAATCCCGAGATTACTACCTTTGAGGTCCTGCTTTTCAATTTCCTTCCTAACTCCCTGTAGTCTTCTTCCAGGACCTCTTCCCTTTTCCTCCACGCAGAATATGGCCACCTACAACCACTCTTTGCCTTCTGTAGGCAAGCCAGTTCTGGATGAACAAGGCAATGTCCCCTTGGATCCCATGCCTCCCTACTTTCTCAATAAGCCTTGCATGGGGTACCTTATCAAATGCTTTGCTGAAATCCATATACACTACATCTACTGCTCTTCCTTCATCAATGTGTTTAGTCACATCCTCAAAAAATTCAATCAGGCTTGTAAGGCACAACCTTCCTTTGACAAAACCATGCCGACTATTCTTAATCAGATTATACCTCTCCAAATGTTCATAAATCCTGCTTTTCAGGATCATCTCCATCAACTTACCAACCACTGAAGTAAGACTCACTGGTCTATAATTTCCTGGGCTATCTCTCTCCCTTTCTTGAATAAAGGAACACCATCCGCAACCCTCCAATCCACCGGAACCTCTCCCATCCCCATTGATGATGCAAAGATCATCGCCAGAGGCTCAGCAATCTCCTCCCTCACCTCCCGCAGTAGCCTTGTCTGGTCCTGCTGACTTATCCAACTTGATGCTTTCCAAAAGCTCCTGCAACCCTTAAGATGCAGGAGCATCTATTAAGATGCAATCTTTAGATGGAGCAGGATGCAAAATAAATTAAATGATAAAATATTAAAGGAAAGCAATCATATGTCCAAAAATTACAGCTGTACACACTCATCACCTGCAGCTTCGTATATGAAATTCATGACAATTAAGAGACATGAATAAATGTTTCCCAATAGTATTGTGTTTAGTGTAAATAATACAAATGAAATTTGATCCAACGGGAGTTCATATTACGGCAGACTGATTTGTTTGTAATCCTGTGGAATTATATTGAATGGTATCCATCAATATCCATTTAATCCACTGGATTCTACACAATGGAAGCGAATAGACTAGAATTTAATGAACATCAATTGAACAATGGGACAACAGTGAATGGGAAGATCCCTGGATTATGAACATTGGGTGTAGATGGAAAGGAACGCTATCCAATGAAATTCTACTCAGCAGGATTAGGATGTGGGTTGTCCAACTAGGATTCAATGCATCCGATATGAATATGAAGACAAGGGCTCCATGTAAACTTCGCGTTTGCTGCTGCAAGTGTTATTGGAAAAAGCTGCAGATGACACAGGCAATTGTGTTCATTTTTGGACAATTACATGAATGTTGCTACTAGTGACTGATCTGCAGGGCTTGGCTCACCAGTGTCAGAAAACAGGTTAATGTGTTTAACTTTTACCGCTTCCGAGTGAAAGATGTAACGCACACTAACCTCTGCTCTCCCGATATTACACTGCAACACAGCAGTGACCAATGAGAGAAGCTGTTAAAGTCTGAGCCTTGCAGGCACCTACCTGGCAGAGCTTTCGTGCCAGGCTTTGGAGTCAGTCCTCTGGCTTGAATGATTTCCACCTCGAGCTGCCCACTCCGATCAGCCATACCAATGTGGATGTCACCTGTGACAAGGTGACACAGTCAATCAGAGGTCTCAACCATTTCATATCAGATTGTTAAAGTTCTCAGAACTGTTAGCAAAAATTACTACCTGCCACCTCTCCCAACAATTTGTTGCTCTACGCTAGAACTCAGAGCCTACAGCATGGGACAAGCCCTTTGACTCACAGTGTTGAGCTGACCTCTTCATCTACTCTAACCCTTCACCCCTACTCAGCACTCCATTGTCTTATCATCCATGTGCCCATATAAGAGTTTCTTAGAAGTCCCTAATATAAAGTGTGTATGGAACCAGAGGAGACAGCAGAGGTACTTAATGAGTACTTTGCTTCAGTATTCACTATGGAAAGGGATCTTGGTGATTGTAGGGATGACTTACAGCGGTCTGAAAAGCTTGAGCATGTAAATGTTAAGAAAGAGGATGTGCTAGAGCTTTTGAAAAGCATCAAGTTGGTTAAGTCACCAGGACCCCAGACTAGTGAGGGAGATGAGGGAGAAAGTTGCTGAGCCTCTGGCAATGATCTTTGCATCACCAATGGGAATGGGAGAGGTTCCGGAGGACTGGAGGGTTGCGGATGTTGTTCCATTATTCAAGAAAGGGAGCAGAGATAGCCCAGGAAATAAAAGGCCAGTGAGTCTTACTTCAGTGATTGGTAAGTTGATGGAGAAGATCCTGAGAGGCATAATAAGATTAGGATTAGTCAGCATGGCTTTGTCAAAGGCCGGTTGTGCCTTATGAACCTGATAACCTTCTCATGGCCCCTTCTGGCTTTCCTAATTTCATTTGTAAGCTCCTTCCTGCTAGCCTTATAATCTTCTAGATTCCTATCATTACCTAGTTTTTTGAACCTTTCGTAAGCTCTTCTTTTTTTCTTGACTAGATTTACAACAGCCTTTATGCACCACGGATCTTGTACCCTACCATCCTTTCCCTGTTTCACTGGAACATACCAACTCAAAACCCCACACAAATATCCCCTGAACATTTGTCACATTTCTTCCGTAGGTTTTCCCGAGAACATCTGTTTCCAATTTATGCTTCCAAGTTCCTGCCTGACAGCCTCATATTTCTCCTTACTCCAATTAAACGCTTCCTTAACTTGTCTATTCCAATCCTTCTCCAATGCTATCTCCAAAATGCTCTCCCACTGTGACACCTGACACCCAATACTGGATTAAATACAGCCTCTCCTCTTACAGGCTTATCTACACATTGTGTCAGAAACCTTCCCCAACATATATAACAAACTCCACCCAATCTACAGACTTTGTAAACCCCTCACTCTAGGGAGATACCAATCAATATTTGGGAAATTAAAATCTCCCACCACAACAACCCTGTTATTATTACTCCTATCCAGAGTCTACCTCCCTATCTGCTCCTCAATGTCCCTGTTACTATTGGGTGACCTATATAAAACACCCAGCAGAGCTATTGACCCATTCCTATTCCTAACTTCCACCCACAGAGACTCTGTAGACAACCCCTCCATGAATTCCTCCTTTTCTGCAGCTGTGACACTATCTCTGATCAACAATGCCACACCACCACCTCTTTTGCCTCCCTCCCTATCCTTTCTGAAACATCTAATGCCTGGCACCTGAAGTAACCATTCCTGGCCCTGCTCCATCCAAGTCTCTGTAATGGCCACAACATCATAGCTTCAAGTGCTGATCCATGCTCTGAGCTCATCTGCTTTATTCATAATTCTCCTTGCATTAAAATACACATCTCAAACCATCAGTCTGAGTGTGTCCCTTCTCTATCACCTGCCAATCCTCCCTTTCGCACTGTCTTCAAGCTTTCTCTATTTGCAAGTGTACAATGTGAGCCGGAGAGATCTCAGGTGAGGGAGGACCCCTGTGAGGAAGGGGGTGCAGGTCTGTCAGGTAGACCTGGGGTATCCGAGACAGTGGGTTCGCAGGTGACGAGGGAGCCCAGTGGGGCAGAAGGGGTATGGAGATCTCAGAGGATTAGGCGCCCCCCGAAGCGGTTGACATATGTGGTACCGGGAGAACCGAGTGTGATTTCTACTGCTCTGGGTAGTTATGTCACTGCTTTCTGCACCTGGGTTGGGTTTTGTGTGTTGCAAGAAGCTTTGGGGAACTCTAGTAATGCCATGAGGGCATGACATTTGCTGGTGGGGAGAGAATGTACAATGTCCTGTGTATGTTACTCAAAATGGCCTCTTTGGTTTGTTACAAGTAGGAATGCTTCTTTGTCGGATAAGTGTTTCTCTTGCCGTTGTTTCACTTTAGAATGGCTGATATGGTAATTGTATTCATTTGTTAATCAATGGGGAATGTTATTGTGTCTTGTGATGCTGGGAACTTGGGGGAGGGGTTTTCGCAGGTTTTTGGTGGGAGGAGGAGGCCGAGGAAGGTGGACGTGTGCTGGACTGGTCATAAGACCACCGGGGTGGTCCCAGGTGCGACGGCCGGATGGGTCGATTGGTTCGATGATTGAGCTCCAACGAGTGCACTAAACAAACTGAACTTTAAGTTGGCGCCTTTTGTTTTTTTCCTTGTGTGTATATATATATAGTATTGCCTACTACTCTTTTAATTTTAGTAAACTCTTTAAAGTGTATTTCATAACGGTATTTGTTGTGGGGTTTGATACTGTTGGCGGGTGCAAGGCATAAACTCGATTCTCACAGCACCTGCGTGTACGGGAGGTGGGTTGGTGAGTGGCTGGATCTCCTTTTTCCCCTAGACATATACCAGCCTGTTGGGTAAGTGTAACATTTGTGGGGGCTCGTCCGGGATTGGATTGTCAGGGGCTGTGGAATCGTGCAGGCAGCAGAGCGGAGATGGACAGAGATAAGATTTTTTGTTGGTGCCAGTTTGAAGATGTACCAGTACAGTACGCATGCTTAGTGAGCGGAGTGGATTTTTGAGTTTCGGGAGATGCGATAGTGTGGGGCCTAAGTTCGGTGAAGGGTATTGGGCAGGTAGAATTGGTAGCTAGACGGTGTGGTAAAGAGGTAGAGTCTAGCTGGGTGTTGGTTCGTACAGGTGCTGAAGTCAGGATGGTGGAACTGCCAGCGACGGTCAGTGTACCGGGGGAGGATGGGCCGTGGGGGCTCCACTTCTACAAGGATGAGGCTGAGGAGACATCGGAGGAGGAGTTAGAGCTAAAGGTGGGCCCCAGAGAGGTGCCCGGTACTAGTAAAGGGAGGTGGGAGGAGGGAGTCGTGACTAAGCCCTGCTCCCCAGGTAGGGTGGAAACGTCGGAGCTGGCAGCCGCACTTAATTCCCTGGTGGGAGTGGCCGAGAGGCCACGGCTGAATCTGGGAGTGTTCTCCGGAGCCATGCCTACTCCGGACGGGGAGGTGGACTATGAGACCTGGATCGAGCATACGTCTTTGATGTTAGAGGAGTGGCCAGGCTCAGAGCAGGAGAAGAGTCAGCGATTGGTGGGAAGTTTGAGGGGTTTAGCAGCCAAAACCGTCCGGGAGTTGAAAGCTGAGAAGCCTGGAGCCTCAGTGGAGGAATGCCTAGAAGTTTTGGAGGGAGCGTTTGGGTTGTCAGGGGAACCCTGGCTGCTTTTAGCAGATTTTCAACGCCTGGAACAACGGAGAGGGGAAAAGCTCTCCGAGTACATATTTAGGATGGAGGGGATGCTCTCGGGGCTGTGGCACTGGGGGGGGGGGGGTAGTGAAGGCGACTGACGTGGCTAGCGTGAGGATGAGTCAGATATTCAGTGGCTCTCTGGAGGAGGACAAGGTGGCGTGGACTATCCGGCAGGCTTATAGGAAAGGTCCCCCTCCATCCTTCGGGCAACTGATTAGAGAGGTGCGAGAGGAAGAGAGAGCGTTGGGGCGGAAAAGGGACGCGGGCCTACGGGAGCGATCCTCAGTGATACAAAAAGTGGTGGCTGGGTGGAGGAATGACAATCCCCTGGGGAGTAGGGAACCCCCTTTGGAGGGGAGGGACAGGGCAGGTACCTACTCTCAGGGGCAATCAGTGCAGTGGATTGGGAGCAGGAGCCGTCCTGGGAGAGGAGGGGCGGCAGGCAGTGTGTGCTTTAACTGTGGGAAAGAGGGGCATTTCAGGCGGGACTGTGGAAGGCCGAGGGTGTGCTATAGCTGTGGAGAGGAGGGACACTTTAGGTGGGGTTGTGAGAGACAAGGAGTCCCGCGGAGGACAAGCCCCCCTATGACTAAAAAGGGAGAGGTTTCGGGAAACTTAGGAGAGGCTCAGTGAGGGAATGGACTGGAGCCTCTGGAGGAACACATTCCCAGAGATCAGCCAGAAGACCACCGGGTGCCCACGCCTCTATTCCGGATGGGCTGGTAGGACCCCGTGCCAGTGTGGGTCTACGGATAGAGGGAATTTACGCAAAAGCCGTTCTTGATACGGGATCGCAGGTGACCTTATTGTACCGGTCTTTCTACAATCAGTATCTAAAGCACTTGCCCGTAACCCCATTTGACGCCCTGCAGATTTGGGGTGTGAGTGAGGGTGACTACCCGTACGATGGGTACCTATCGGTGAGATTGGAGTTCTCAGAGGGCGATGTGGGAGTGTCGGAAGCTATTGAGATGTTGGTGTTGGTGTGTCCTGACCCGGTGGAAACTGGTGGTGCTGCCCTCCTGGTGGGGACTAACTCCCCAGTTGTGCGACGGCTCCTGGTAGCTTGTAAGGAGAAAGGGGGGGAAGACTTTCTGGAGACCCTCTCGGTGCATCCAGTGTTTCGAGCAGTGTTCGCAGAAGGGGTTGCCTCCCAAGGGCTGGACCCGGAGTGTAAACGAGGGATGGTGTGGTGTACACAGGCGAGGCCCAAGGTGATCCGACCAGGGGAGGTAGCACTCGTGATGGGGACCCCCAGATTCCCAGGAGTGCTGACGGGAGAAGCCCTGTTAGTGGACGCCCCAGACGATCTTGAAGGGGAGACACGGTTTCCGGCGGGGGCGCTGGTGAGGCCCGAAGTGCAGAGACCAGGGGTGGTACATGCGAGGCGTATAGCTATAAGTGTCAGGAACACCACGGCAAGAGAAATCACCTTTAAGAGGGGAATGCCGCTGGCACATCTGTTCCCGGTGACTGTAATGTCCAGCGCACTAGTGAGGACCCCTAACGGGGAGGGATCGGAGCATCAAAGGGAACTGACCGCTGAAGCCTTTAACTTCGGGGATTCCCCAGTGTCGCCGGAGTGAAAACACCGGCTAGTGGAGAAGACGCTGAAGATGGAAGCTGTTTTTTCTCGGGGCGAGTTTGATGTTGGCTGCGCCAAAAGCACTCGCCACACCATCCGGGTGACGGAGGACACCCCGTTCCGAGAGAGATCCCAGCGGCTGGCTCCGGCAGATGTTGAGGACGTGCGACAGCACTTGTGCAAGTTGAAGGAGGCCGGAATCATAGCTGAGTCCCGAAGTCCTTATGCGTCCCCAATAGTGGGAGCACGGAAGAAGAATGGGCGAGTGCGCATGTGTGTTGACTACAGGACGTTGAATCGGTGAACTGTCCCTGATCAATATACTGTCCCAAGAGTCGAGGATGCGTTGGCCTGCCTGAGCGGTGCGAAGTGGTTCAGTGTGCTGGATTTAAGAAGTGGGTATTACCAGATCCCGATGAGTGCGGCTGATAAAGAGAAGACCGCTTTTATCTGCCCGCTGGGGTTCTTTCAGTTTGAACGAATGCCCCAAGGCATATCCGGAGCCCCAGCCACCTTCCAGAGGCTCATGGAGAGAACTGTGGGGGATATGAATCTGTTGGAGGTGCTGGTGTACCTGGACGATTTGATAGTGTTTGGATCGACTTTGGAGGAACATGAGGAGAGGCTGTTGAAGGTGTTGGGCCGGCTTAATGAAGAAGGGTTGAAGCTTTCCCTGGACAAATGCCAGTTCTGCAAGTCGTCGGTTAACTACATTGGCCATATCATTTCGCGAGAGGGAGTGGCTACTGATCCAACCAAGATAGAGGCCGTGACCACCTGGCCGACACCCCAGAAAGTGGGCGCTCTGCGCTCATTTTTGGGGTTCTGTGGGTATTACTGGCGATTTGTGAAAGGATACGCCAAAGTGTGTCACCCATTGACTCAGCTGTTGTGTGGCTATCCCCTGGTGGGAAAGAAGAGGACGGGGAACCAGAGGCAGGACGCTGGAGGATACTGGAACCCGGCAGAACCTTTTGGCTCGAGATGGGATGATCGATGTGAAGAGGCGTTCCGATCTTTGAAAAGGGCGCTGACCCAGGCCCCGGTGTTGGCTTTTGCCGATCCCCAGAAGCCATATGTGCTGCACACGGATGCCAGCCGAGAGGGTCTTGGGGCTGTTCTGTACCAGGAGCATGGCAAAGCATTGAGGCTGGTAGCCTTTGTCAGCCGAAGCTTGTCGCCATCGGAGAGAAACTATCCCACTCACAAGTTGGAGTTCCTGGCGCTGAAGTGGGCAGGGGTGGACAAGCTGGGCGATTACCTGTACGGAGCCAAGTTTGAGGTGAGAATGGATAACAATCCTCTCACTTATATTTTGACTTCGGTGAAGCTGGATGCCACAGGACATCGGTGGCTGGCGGCCTTGTCGGTATATGATTTCAGCCTGAGGTACCGCCCCGGAAGCAAGAATGTCAATGCGGATGCATTGTCTCGTCGGGAGCCGGGGGAGGAGGAGAGGGACGAGGAGTGGGAGAGTGTCCCTGCCCCTGGAGTGAAGGCGATGTGTCAGTTTGCTATCACCGTGAAGGCCGAGGGAAGAGGGAGGCTGGAACGAGCCGTGGACCATTTGGGGGTTTTTGACGACGCCATCCCCTAGTTTATTGTGACCTGACCGCACTGGGGACTAAACAGTTGCCAGAACTGAGTCCAGGGGAAGTGGCAACTGCTCAGCAAAATGACCCGGGCATTGGCACAGTGTGGAGAGCGGTCGAGAAGGGGGATGCGGCGTTGGCTGAGAAGGCGAAACACCCACGTGTGCCTCTGTTGTTGAAGGAGTGGTCTCGGTTGAAGTTAAAGAACCAAATCTTGTACCGGGTCACGGCACCTCCGGACCAACCCCGCTGATGGCAACTGGTCCTGCCGGAGGACTATCGGCAGGCTGTACTCCAGGCCTTACATGATGATTCCGGACACTTGGGGGTGGAAAAGACCTAAGGATTACTCAAAGACCGGTTCTACTGGCCCCGGATGAGGGGGGAAGTTGAAGAATACTGTAGGGGATGCAGTCGTTGCATCCAGAGGAAGACCCTGCCAGCGTTGGCGGCTCCACAGTCGCACTTGCAGAGTGCGGGGCCTCTGGACCTGGTATGTATGGATTTCCTGTCGATTGAGCCTGACACCAGCAACACCACGAATGTCTTAGTCATCACCGATCATTACACTCACTATGCTCAGGCATTTCCCACCAAGGATCAGAAGGCGACGACAGTGGAGAAGGTGTTATGGGAGAAGTATTTTGTGCATTACGGCCTTCCCAGGCGAATCCATAGTGATCAGGGGCGGGACTTTGAGAGCCGCCTTATCCAGGAATTACTGACTATGCTTGGGGTTGAGAAATCCAGGACTACCCCTTACAACCCACAGGGAGATCCTCAGCCAGAGAGATTCAACAGGACCCTGTTGGATATGCTCGGGACGCTGGAGATTGGGCAGAAAAGCAGGTGGAGTCGTCATATTGGACAATTGGTTCACTGTTACAATTGTACTCGCAATGATGCTACAGGGTATTCGCCCTGTTTTCTGATGTTCGGGCGGGAAGCGAGGTTGCCCATTGACGTGTGTTTTGGAGGTGGAGTGGGTGAATTTCCCGGGAAGTCCCATCTAAAGTACGTGTCCGACATGAAGAGGGAGTTACAGCGGGCGTACGAGTTGGCCGAGGCGGCGGCTACCAAACAAAATCAGAGGAATAAGATGCGGTATGATCGAAAGGTGAAGTTTGTCCAATTATTGCCGGGCAACCGGGTCCTTTTACGGAATTTGGGACTCCCTGGTAAGCACAAGTTGGCAGATCGATGGGCGGCCAGCCCCTATGTAATAGAGAGCCAGATGCCGACCCTGCCAGTTTACCGGGTGAAACCCGAGGATGGAAAAGGTACTCCATAGGAATCACCTGCTGCCACTGGGTCAAGCGGTGCAGGTGGATAAGGAGCCCGAGTGGGAGGTTACGCCTAGTACAAGGACTCTGCGAGGGCGCGGAGAACGGGAAGAGCCCGCTACTGAAGAGCGGGGATGGGTCCCTCACCCGGGAATGGCTACCGATTCGGAAGAGGACGACTCAGATGAGTGGGCCCTGTTCCCATTCGCTGGCGCTCCAGTACCAGGAGAGGAGGCTCCTGGCCCTTCCCATACTGAATTGGGTGAGAGGAGGGAAGGTCTTGAGGGTCAGATGGAGAGGCAGCCTACATTGGTGGGAGAGAGGGTGGAACCCGAGCGTGAGCCGGAGAGATCTCAGGTGAGGGAGGACCCCTGTGAGGAAGGGGGTGCAGGTCTGTCAGGTAGACCTGGGGTGTGCGAGACAGTGGGTTCGCAGGTGACGAGGGAGCCCAGTGGGGCAGAAGGGGTATGGAGATCTCAGAGGATTAGGCGCCCCCCGGAGTGGTTGACATATGTGGTACCGGGAGAACCGAGTGTGATTTCTACTGCTCTGGGTAGTTATGTCACTGCTTTCTGCACCTGGGTTGGGTTTTGTGTGTTGCAAGAAGCTTTGGGGAACTCTAGTAATGCCATGAGGGCATGACATTTGCTGGTGGGGAGAGAATGTACAATGTCCTGTGTATGTTACTCAAAATGGCCTCTTTGGTTTGTTACAAGTAGGAATGCTTCTTTGTCGGATAAGTGTTTCTCTTGCTGTTGTTTCACTTTAGAATGGCTGATATGGTAATTGTATTCATTTGTTAATCAATGGGGAATGTCATTGTGTCTTGTGATGCTGGGAACTTGGGGGAGGGGTTTTCGCGGGTTTTTGGTGGGAGGAGGAGGCTGAGGAAGGTGGACGTGTGCTGGACTGCTCGTAAGACCACCAGGGTGGTCCCAGGTGCGACGGCCGGATGGGTCGATTGGTTCGTTGATTGAGCTCCAGCGAGTGCACTAAACAGACTGAACTTTGATAAGTTGGCGCCTTTTGTTTTTTTCCTTTTGTGTGTATATATATATATTGTATTGCCTACTACTCTTTTAATTTTAAAGTGTAAAATACACTCTTTAAAGTGTATTTCATAACGGTATTTGTTGTGGGTTTGATACTGTTGGCGGGCGCGAGGCATAAACTCGATTCTCACAGCACCTGCGTGTACGGGAGGTGGGTTGGAGAGTGGCTGGATCTCCTTTTTCCCCTAGACATATACCAGCCTGTTGGGTAAGTGTTACACAAGCCAACCCCCCTTTCCTCTGTCACTTCAGTTCAGTTCCCACCCCCAGCAATTCTAGTTTAAACTCTCCCCAAAAGCCTTGGCAAACCTTCCCACCAGGATATTGGTCCCCCTTGGATTCAAGTGCAACCCGTCCTTTTTGTACAGGTCACACCTGACCCAGAAGAGGTCCCAATGATCCAGAAACTTGAATTCTCACCCCCTGCTCCAAACCCTCAGCCCTGCATTTATCCTCCACCTCATTCTATTCCTATACTCACTGTCACATGGCACAGGCAGTAATTATGAGATTACTACCTTTGCGATCCTGCTTCTCAACTTCTTTCCTAACTCCCTGTAGTCTGTTTTCAGGACTTCCTCCCTTTTCCTACCTATGTTGTTAGTACCAATATGCACCACGACCTCTGGCTGTTCTCCTTCCCATTTCAAGATATCGTGGACGTGATCAGAAACATCCTGGACCCTGACACCCGGCAGGCAAACTACCATATGCATTTCTTTCCTGCGTCCACAGAATCGCTGGTCTGACCCCCTAACTATAGCGTCCCCTATCACTGCTGCCATCCTCTTCCTTTCCCTACCCTTCTAAGCCACATCACCAGACTCTGTGCCAGAGGCACGGCCACTGTTGCTTCCCCCAGATAGGCCACCCCTCCCCCCCAACAGTACTCAAACAGGAGTACTTATTGTTAAGGGGGTCAGCTAATTGGGTACTCTCTAGCACCTGCTTCTTGCTCTTCCCTCTCCTGACAGTTACCCACTTCTCTGTCTCCTGTGGTCCCGGGATATGATAGGGTCTTTTAAGAGACTCCTTGACAGCTTAGAATAATAGAGGACTATGGGTAACCCTAAGTGATTTCTTAGTTAAGGACATGTTCGGCACAGCTTTGTGGGCCGAAGGGCCTGTATTGTGCTGTAATATTCTATGTTCTATACACAACTTCAAAATCAATTATTATCAAAGTACATATTGTATATGTCACCATGACGCTCATTTTCTTGCAGGCATTCACAGAAGGACAAAGAAATCCAATAAAATTGAGGAAAAACTACACACTACCAGAGACTGACAAGCAACCAATGTGCAGAAGAAGACAAACCATTTCAGTACAATAAATAAATAAATTACACTGAGAACTTGAGTTGAAGAGTCCTTGAACGTGAATTCATAGGTTGTTGAATCAGTTCAGAGTTGAGGTTATCCACACTGATTCAGGAGCCTGATGGTTAATAACTGTTCCTGATGCCTGCTGGTGTAGGATCTAAGGCTCCTGTTGTTCCTTCCCGATGTCGGTAGCAAGAAGACAGCATGGCCTCGAAAGTGAGGGTCTTTGATAATGGATGCTGTTTTGTTGTAACAGCCCTCCTCGTCGGTGTGCTTAATGGCGGGGAGGGCTTCGACTGTGATGGATTAGACTGTATACAGCACTTTCTGTGGGCTTTTTCCATTCTAGGGCACTGCTGTTCCTGTTATGCAACCACTACTTTCCACCGAGCATTTACAGAAGTTTGTCAATGTTTTAGATGATATGCCCAATCTGCGTAAGCTCCTACGAAAGCAGAGGTGCTGTCGTGCTTTTTTGCAATGGCACTTACGGGCTGGTCCCAGGACAGAATTCTCTGATAGACAACACCAAGGAATTTAAAGTTAGTATCGCCCTCCTCCACCGATCCCCTAATGAGGAAGGGCACACGTACTACCCGTTTCTTCACCTGCAGTTGACAATCAGCTCTTTGGTTTTGCTGCAATTGAGTGAGAGATTGTTGTGGCACCATTCAACCATTAGAAAAATGGAGGGCCAGGTGGGAAGGAGGGATTGATTTTAGAAGAGATTAAAAGGTTAGCAGAACATTTTGGGCTGAAGGGCCTGTGATAAACTGAGATGTCCTGCATTCTATGTTCTGATATCCCTGATGAATCAACTGTATGATAGCAGAAACATGTGCCTACTGATAATATCGACCTTGATTACTCCCGCAGTCCTAAACTTTCTCCTCTCTCCCTGTAAACCTCTGCACTTTGACTGTTCAGTCTTTTTCATAGACGCTGCCCGACCTGCAGAGTTCCTCCAGCATTTTGTGTGTGTTGCTCTGGATTTCCAGCATGTGTTTATAACTTCCACACTTAACAGGTTCACGGTGAAATGCAAAGGTTGGATTATTTACCTCATCCACAGATTCAGCAAGCGGTCAGACAGAGTGAACAAGGAGAAAACTGGCAGGAGAGTGCTTAACAAAGGACAAGTGATTTCAAAAGTGTTGAAATCAAAGGAAATATTCTTTAGCAATGAATTACTGTGATCCAGGGTGCATTATCTGTGAGGCTGGTGGGATCAGATTCATTCATCACCTACAACGGAAGCTGCAGCTGAATAAGTACTCTGAAAGTGAGGTTGGGAGAGAGAGGGTAAAGCAGCACACTCACAATGTTTTACAATCCTAACACCCTTTGCTTGGTAAAGATCAAAGTGCTAATCTCAATGCAGAGACAGGCAGTGGTCAGGGGTCTAAATGAATACTGCTCATCAAGGAGAAGGGTGTGGGAGATCCTGGGTTCAGGAAGGACTACAATGGATAATCTGGAGCTGGTCAGTATTAAGAAGGAGAAGGTGTAGATATCATAGGCAGTTATCATTACAGTTGATAAGTCCCCCAGGACCGTATGGAATCTTTCGCAGAAAGCCATGAGAAATAAGGAAATGAGGAAGCTAGGGTGCTGGCAGAGACTTTCCTGTATCTTTGATAGCTACAGGTGACTGCCAGAGGCTGGAGAGAGCTAATGTTCTTGGTTTACATCAGATGGACAGCTGTGACAAGCCAGTGAACCTTATATCTGTGGCAGGGAAATTATTGGAAGAAATCGTAAGGGATACATACATTTGGAAAAGCAGTGACCAATTAGGGTCAGTGGAGGGAAGATCATGCTTCACTAATTTCATTGAATTCTTGGACAGGTAACAAAGAAAGTTGACGAAAGCAGAGTGACAAGAATTGTCCAAATTGAATACAGTTAGGTAATTGACAAGATCTCACATGGATCTTGTGTGGTCCAAAAAGTTAAGGCACAAGGGTACTATGGTGAGCTGGTTAATTGGTTTTGTGATGAGAGACAGTTGGTGGAAGGACAGAAGCCTGTGAGCACAAGATCAGTGATGTTTGTTAATGACCGCAGCAGAAATAATTAGCAACATGCACAAAGTGCTGGAGGAATTTAGCAGGTCAGGCGTGTTGCCTGTGGAATTGAATAAACATGGACGTTTCAGGCCAAGACCCTTCTCCAGGACTGGAAAGCAAGAATGGAAATGCCAGAAAGAATTCATGAATGATTTGCAGCTGACATAAAAGCAGTCGTTTTGGATAGTAAGGACAGTTGTCTCAGACGGAAGTGGAATATAGATCAGATGGAAAGTACTGGGTGGACTGTAGGCAGATAGAATTTAATCCCAACAAGTGCAAGGTTATACATTTTAGTGAGTCAAATAAAGGAAAGACATGTATTATAAACAGAAGAGAGTGAAGGAATATTAATGAATGGAGAGGTTTTGGGTTCAAGGCAAATAGTAATGTGAGCGGATGAGAAAAGCATAAGTTGGGTTTAGAATTAAAGAGTTGTGATGTTACATTGCAACTTTATAAAATGTTGGTAAGATGGCACTGGGAATGTTGTGTGCAGTTCTGATTAGTGTGTGATTGAGATTTATTGGGAACTGAAGGACTATAGCTGTGGGCAGAGACTGGACAGGTTGGGTGTGTGAAGGAGGCTGAGGGGGCAACCTGATGGAAATATATAAGATTATGAGAGGTATGGATGGATAAGGTAGATGGTAAAAATCTTTTCCCCGTGGTTATGGGATCAGATAGAAGTAGGCAGAGGTTAAAGGAGTTTTAAAGGGAATTTGTGGATAAAGTGTTTCTGCACAGAGTGGTGGATATTTGGAACTCATCCCAGACGAGGTAGTGCAGTTAGGTACTATGACTATGTTCGACAAGCAGTTAAATAGATGAGGGCACAAGATAAGCTTCTAATGCAGACAAATGGGATTAGTGTAGGTCCGCACGGGCATGGTGGAGTAAAGCATTGGTTTCTGTACTGTACAATCCCATGAGTTTATGACTTTCTCAGATGCTTAAATATAAACTGCACAAATGTTGGAGTTAAGAACAGAAGCTTATTTTCTGGAAGAAGGAGGCACCAGCAAACAAAGTGGCCTAGGCGACATGCTCCAAATGGGTCTCAAATCTACTTTCACTTCTTTTACGTCGTCTTTTTCTTTCACTTGTAGTTTTGGTACTGTTGGGGCCTGGGATCTACATGTTGGCGGTGTCTCTCAGACCGATGGAGCATTCTGGCGACTTGCTGTCCCCAAGGGGGCTCAGTGGGGCTTCGACCACAGTGATGTGCTTTGAGCCTTGAGCCCAGGAAGCCTGGAGATGAGCCACGAGCCAGTGTTCGATTTCATTTCTTGCTGATCTCACCGATTAAAGCCCAGAGGAAGATCGAAGATCATTGAGGCTTATGCGGAGGGTGAACAACTGTTCAGTGCTGTCAACCTGTCTCTCATTCTCTGCTGCCAGAGGAAGGTGTCTATGTGTGACGGGCTCTCTCCCTCTCTCTCCCTCTCTCTCTCACTCTCTGCTACCAGAGGAAAGTGTCTATGTGTGACGGGCTCTCTCTCTCTCTCTCTCTCTCCCTCTCTCTCTCACTCTCTGCTACCAGAGGAAAGTGTCTATGTGTGACGGGCTCTCTCTCTCTCTCTCCCTCTCTCTCTCACTCTCTGCTGCCAGAGGAAGGTGTCTATGTGTGATGGGCTCTCTCTCTCTCTCTCTCTCTCTCTCTCACTCTCTGCTACCAGAGGAAAGTGTCTATGTGTGATGGGCTCTCTCTCTCTCTCTCTCTCTCTCACTCTCTGCTACCAGAGGAAGGTGTCTATGTGTGACGGCTCTCTCTCTCTCTCCCTCTCTCTCTCACTCTCTGCTGCCAGAGGAAAGTGTCTATGTGTGACGGGCTCTCTCTCTCTCTCTCTCTCTCCCTCTCTCTTTCACTCTCTGCTGCCAGAGGAAAGTGTCTATGTGTGACGGGCTCTCTCTCTCTCTCTCCCTCTCTCTCTCACTCTCTGCTACCAGAGGAAGGTGTCTATGTGTGATGGGCTCTCTCTCTCTCTCTCTCTCTCACTCTCTGCTACCAGAGGAAGGTGTCTATGTGTGACGGGCTCTCTCTCTCTCTATCTCTCTCTCTCTGCTACCAGAGGAAGGTGTCTATGTGTGACGGGCTCTCTCTCTCTCTCTCTCTCACTCTCTGCTACCAGAGGAAGGTGTCTATGTGTGATGGGCTCTCTCTCTCTCTCTCTCTCTCTCTCACTCTCTGCTACCAGAGGAAGGTGTCTATGTGTGACGGGCTCTCTCTCTCTCTATCTCTCTCTCTCTCTCTCTCTCTCTATCTCTCTCTCTCTGCTGCTAGAGGAAGGGGTCTATGTGTGATGGGCTCTCTCTCTCTCTCTCTCTCTCCTGCCAGAGGAAAGTGTCTATGTGTGACGGGCTCTCTCTCTCTCTCTCTCTGCTGCTAGAGGAAGGGGTCTATGTGTGATGGGCTCTCTCTCTCTCTCCTGCCAGAGGAAGGTGTCTCTGTGTAACTGTCTCTCCCTATCTCACTCCCGCTCGCTGCTCCTGAAGGAAGGTCCCTGAGTTCGAATGGTCCCTCTCTCTGCCTCACTCTCCGCTGGCAGAGGAAGGAGTCGATGGGTAACTGTCTCTCCCTATCTCACTCCCTCTCGCTGCTCCTGAAGGAAGGCCCCTGAGTTCGAATGGTCCCTCTCTCTCTCTCACTCTCCGCTGGCAGAGGAAGGAGTCGATGGGTAACTGTCTCTCCCTATCTCACTCCCGCTCGCTGCTCCTGAAGGTAGGTCCCTGTTTGAATGGTCCCTCTCTCTGCCTCACTCTCCGCTGGCAGAGGAAGGAGTCGATGGGTAACTGTCTCTCCCTATCTCACTCCCGCTCGCTGCTCCTGAAGGAAGGTCCCTGAGTTCGAATGGTCCCTCTCTCTGCCTCACTCTCCGCTGGCAGAGGAAGGAGTCGATGGGTAACTGTCTCTCCCTATCTCACTCCCGCTCGCTGCTCCTGAAGGAAGGTCCCTGAGTTCGAATGGTCTTTCTCTCTCCCTCGATGCTGTTGGAGGGGGGTGCTGGAGTGCCGGGTCTGGGGCGAGATGTAGTCGATGCAGTCTGTGGGACTGGACTCTGTGGCTCAGTGTTTCTGGTTTCTCGTCGCTCCTTTTGTTGTTGCTACTTTGGGTGATTTTGAGTCGGGGTGGCCTGCAGGTAACGGACACTGAGCTGAACTGAAGTTGCCTGGACACTTCCGATCTTACACTATACATTCTGTGAGTCTCACTCGATTTTTTTCTTGCTGTTTGCATGATTTTTTTTGATGAGTGGAGGGGTAGTATTTGATGTTTTCCTTTGAACTGGCTCCAGGGTTTTCTCTGTTTCATGTCTGTCTGTGGGAAGATGGATCTCAGGGTTGCAAGCTGCATACACACTTCGATAGTAAGTGTACTGTGGGTCTTATGAGCCTGAAATATCCAGGTGCAGATCTGAGTCTGCTCTCAGCCAGCCTTCCCTCCTCAGCTACAGAAGCCAGATCTGTCCAGGCTCCCCTCTCCACACCCACCTGTTCCTCCTGCAGCTTGGCCCCAACTTCCATCTGTCCTTTCCTACCTCTGGGCATTCTTGTGCTCCCATACTCAGCTTCAGAGTCCCCTGTGAGTACCAGAAACTCTCCTAATCCAACTTCAGCCTCCCATTGGGTCGATGTCAGCTCTGAGTGGAGCAAAGATGAGAGAATCTGCAGATGCTGGGAACCTAAACAACACACACAAAATGCTGGTGGAACGCAGCAGGCCAGGCAGCATCTATAGGGAGAAGCACTGTTGACGTTTCGGGCCGAGACCCTTCGTCAGGGCTGGGGAAAAAAGATGAATGTCAGAGTAAGAAGGTGGGAGGAAGGGAGGAAGAAGTACAAGGTACAGAGATATCGGTGAAGCCGGGCGGGGGGAAGGATGAAGTAAAAAGCTGGGGTCAATTGGTGAAAGGGGTACAGGGCTGGAGAAGGGGGAATCTGATAGGAAAGGATAGACTATGGAAGAAAGGGAAGGGGGAGGAGCACCAGAGGGAGGTGATGGGCAGGTAAGGAGATTGGGTGAGAGAGGGAAACAGGAAGAAGAATGGTGAAGGGGAGGCACTTACTCGAAGTTCGAGAAACTGATGGTCATGCCATCAGGTTGGAGGCTAGCCAGAAGGGATATAAGGTGTTGCTCCTTGAAATTGAGTGCCTCGTTGTGGACAGACATGTTGGAATGGGAATGGGAAAGTAGAATTGACATGGGTGGCCACAGAGAGACCCTGTTTTTTCTGGCAGATGGAGCGTAGGTGCTCAGTGAAGTGGTCTCACAACTTACATTGGATCTCGTGACAAAGAGAAGGCCACATCAGGAGCAACAGATACAGACAGAAGATGACCCCAACAGACTCACAAGTAAAGTGTTGCCTCACCTGGAAGGACTGGTTCTGCAGGCAACGATAAGTACCAGGAGGGATCCCACCACCAAAAACATCTTTCCCTCCCCCCCACTTCCCACTTCCTTTTGGATCACTCCCTACGCGACACCCTTGTCCATTCATCCCTCCCCAATAATCTCCTTCCTGCTATTTATCCTTGCAAACGGAACAAGTGGTACACCTGCCCCTACACCTCCTCCATCACTACCATCCAGGGCCCCAAACAGTCCTTCCAGGTGAGATGACACTTCACCTGTGAGTCTTTGGGGTCACTTACTGTGTTCAGTGCTCCCGCTGTAGCCTCCTGTATATCAATGAGACCCGATGTAGATTTGGAGACTGCTTCGCCGAGCACTTGCGCTTCATACACCCGAAGAAACAGGATCTCCCAGTGGCCACCCACTTCACTTCCACTTCCCATTCCATGGCCGCCTCTACTGCTGTGATGAGGCCACACTCAGGTTGGAGGAGCAATGCCGTCTGGGTAGCCTCCAACCTGATGGCATGAATATCGATACATAGAATATAGAACAATACAGCACAGTACAAGCCCTTCGGCCCACAATGCTGTGCTGACCCTTAAACTCTGCCTCCCATATAACTCCCCACCTTAAATTCCTCCATATACCTGTCTAGTAGTCTCTTAAATTCCACTAGTGTATCTGCCTGCACCACTGACTCAGGCAGTGCATTCCACGCACCAACCGCTCTCTGAGTAAAACTTTTTACCTCGAACTTTTGATAATTGCCCCCCTTCACCATTTCCCCATTCCCATTTCCCTCTCTCACCTTACCTGCCTATCACCTCCCTCTGCAGCTCCTCCCCCTTCCCTTTCTTCCATGGTCTTCGACCCTCTCCTATCAGATTCCCCCTTCTCCAGCCCTTTATCTCTTTCACCAGTCAGCTTCCCAGCTCTTTACTTCACCCCTCCCTCTCTCCCAGTTTCACCTGTCACTTATCACCTCATACTTCTTCCTTCCCTCCTTCACCTTCTTGCTCTAACTTGTCAGTCCTGATGAAGGGTCTTGGCCCAAAACATCGAGTTTACTCTTTTCCATAGATGCTGCCTGGCCTGCTGAGTTCCCTCAGCATTTTGTGTGTGTTCCCAGTGAAGCAATCCCATCAACCTCATTTCCTCTTAACCCTGTAATTATTCTCGCTCGTCCCTATGAAATTCTGCTTGCTTCTTTACCTCAGCCAAGGGGTAACTTACAATGGCTGAATAACCTTCATGACGTGGATATAGGGGAACCATTGAGAGCATCCTGACAAGTTACATCTCCATCTGGTATGGGAGTAGTGGAGCATCGGACCAGAAATCCCTACAAAGGACTGTGAGAACAGCTGAGAGGATCATAGGGGTCTCCCTACCATCCATCAGGGACATTTATCAGGAGCACTACATATGAACTGCCCTTAGTATTATCAACGATCCCACCCATCCACCCAGCATCCTCTTTGACTTTCTACCATCAGACAGGAGACGCCGATGCATAAAGACAAGAACGGTCAGGATGGGAAACAGATTCTTCCCCAGGCGATTAGGCTTCTGAACTCTGGTTCAAAGTCTCACTGGTTAATTTGTTCCATACCTTACAATATTTAACAGTAAGACCATAAGACATAAGAGCAGAATTTGGCCATCTGACTCATTGAGTCTGGTCTGCCATTCAACCATGGCTGATCCTTTTTTCCCTCCTCAACCCCAGTTCCCGGCCTTCTCCCCGTAACCTGCGATACCGTGTCCAATCAAGAACCTATCAATCTCTGCCTTAAGTACACCCAATGACCCGGCCTCCACAGCTGTATGTGGCAACAAATTCCACAGACTCACCGCCAGCAATCCGCGGTGGTGAATGCACTTCATTCAGTTTGTTATCTGTGTGTGGTTCATCTGTAGATTTTATCCTTACCTTCATAAGTTGTCATGTGTAATGTACTACTGTGCTTTACACCCTGGTTCAGAGAAACATTGTCTCATTTCTGAACACATTGTATGATTATATACATTACACGCACGTATATAGTAAAATGACAATAAACTTGACTTGATAGAAGTGTGGGCACCTAGAGGAAGCCTGTGCAGTGACAGGAGAAGATGTGCATTGCACACTGTGCCAGGGGCTGGAATTGAATCCACATCACTGGGGCTGTGAGCAGCATCCCTACCTATTACACAATCTTGCTACAGGCTCACGGCATGTCCAAGGATTATCGGTGCCCGTTTCTGGGATGGCTGCATTTCACTGACATGAAGCAGCCTTTTGAGCAAGAGCAGAAGCCGTCGTACGTTTAGCAAAATGGAATGAGGTAATGAAGTAATGGGTTGGCAACTCACCCATGGAAGGGGCGGCCAAAGTCTGCCGTCCCACCAGCTGAGCCGGACCAATGCCATCCAGAAACTCACTGAACTGCCCATCTGCTCCTAGTCTGGCCGTGGGGAAAACCAAGCTGTTAAAACAGGAGACAAGGATTAACAACTGTTCCAAACCGTGAGTGTGTGTGTTTGTGCACGTGTGTGTGTGTTTGTGTGTGTGTGTGTGTGTGTGTGTGTGTGTGAGAGAGTGAGTGTGTGTGTGAGTGTGTGTGTTTGTGCACGTGTGTGTGTGTGTGTGAGAGTGAGTGTGTGTGTTTGTGCGTGTGTGTGTGTGTTTGTGTGTGTGTGTGTGTGTGTGTGAGAGAGTGTGTGTGTGAGTGTGTGTGTTTGTGCACGTGTGTGTGTGTTTGTGTGTGTGTGTGTGTGTGTGTGTGTGAGAGAGTGAGTGTGTGTGTGAGTGTGTGTGTTTGTGCACGTGTGTGTGTGTGAGAGTGAGTGTGTGTGTTTGTGCGTGTGTGTGTGAGTGAGTGCGTGCGTGTGTGTGTGAGAGAGTGAGTGTGTGTGAGAGTGAGTGTGTGTGTGTGTGTGAGTGTGTGTGTGCACGTGTGTGTGTGTGTGAGAGTGAGTGTGTGTGTTTGTGCGTGTGTGTGTGTGAGAGAGTGAGTGTGTGTGTGAGAGAGTGAGTGTGTGTGTGAGTGTGTGTGTTTGTGCACGTGTGTGTGTGAGAGTGAGTGTGTGTGTTTGTGCGTGTGTGTGTGAGTGAGTGCGTGCGTGTGTGTGTGAGAGAGTGAGTGTGTGTGTGTGAGAGTGAGTGTGTGTGTGTGTGTTTGTGCACGTGTGTGTGTGTGTGTATTTGTGTGTGTGTGTGTGAGTGTGTGTGTGCACGTGTGTGTGTGTGAGAGTGAGTGTGTGTGTTTGTGCGTGTGTGTGTGTGAGAGTGAGTGCGTGCGTGTGTGTGTGAGAGAGTGAGTGTGTGTGTGTGAGAGTGAGTGTGTGTGTGTGTTTGTGTGCGTGTGTATGTGTATGAGTTTGTGTGCACACATTTATGTGTGTGTGTTTATGTATATGTGCATTTGCATGTGAATGTGTGTGCATTTGTGTGTGTATGTGTGTGAAAGGGTGGGGAGTGTGAGGGGTTGATACAAGGGCTAGAAACCCATGCATTGATGTACATTAGTACCTATTACACCATGTTCAACAATCCCGACAGTGCACTTGTGCCACATGTTGTATTTGGAGATACAACATGGTAATAAAGAGCCCACATTGCCCAATTATACCTATACAAACAGTTAATCTACTAACCTATGGAATCTCACTGTACACACTCCCCTGTACCGATCCCTGTGGAATCTCACTGTACACACTCCCCTGTACCGATCCCTGTGGAATCTCAGTGTACACAGCCCCCTGTACCGATCCCTGTGGAATCTCACTGTACACAGCCCCCTGTACCGATCTCTGTGGAATGTCACAGTACACAGTCCCCTATACCGATCCCTGTGGAATCTGACTGTACACAGCCCCCTGTACCGATCCCTGTGGAATCTCACTGTACACAGCCCAGTGTAACGATCCCTGTGGAATCTCACTGTACACAGCCCCCTGTACCAATCCCTGTGGAATCTCACTACAAACAGCCCCCTGTACAGATCCCTGTGGAATCTCACAATACCCAGCCCCCTGTACAGATCCCTGTGGAATCTTACTGTGTACACTCCTGTGTACCGATCCCTGTCGAATCTCACAATACACAGCCCCCTGTACAGGTCCCTGTGGAATCTCACTGTACACAGCACCCTGTACCGATCCCTGTGGAATCTGACTGTACACAGACCCTGTACCGATCCCTGTGGAATCTCACTGTACACAGCCCCTGTACCGATCCCTGTGGAATCTGACTGTACACAGCCCCTGTACCGATCCCTGTGGAATCTGACTGTACACAGCCCCCTGTTCCGATCCCTGTGGAATCTCAGGGTACACAACCCCCTGTACCGATCCCTGTGGAATCTCACAATACACACTCCCCTGTACCGATCCCTGTGGAATCTCACTGTACACAGCCCCTTGTACCGATCCCTGTGGAATCTCACTGTACACACTCCCCTGTACCGATCCCTGTGGAATCTCACTGTACACACTCCCCTGTACCGATCCCTGTGGAATCTCATTGTACACAGCCCCTTGTACCGATCCCTGTGGAATCTCACTGTACACACTCCCCTGTATCGATCCCTGTGGAATCTCACTGTACACACTCCCCTGTACCGATCCCTGTGGAATCTCACTGTACACACTCCCCTGTACCGATCCCTGTGGAATCTCACTGTACACAGACCCCTGTACCGATCCATGTGGAATCTCACTGTACACAGACCCCTATACCGATCCCTGTGGAATCTCACTGTACACACTCCCCTGTACCGATCCCTGTGGAATCTCACTGTACACAGACCCTGTACCGATCCCTGTGGAATCTCACTGTACACAGCCCCCTGTTCCGATCCCTGTGGAATCTCATTGTACACACTCCCCTGTACCGATCCCTGTGGAATCTCACTGTACACACTCCCCTGTACCGATCCCTGTGGAATCTCACTGTACACACTCCCCTGTACCGATCCCTGTGGAATCTCACTGTACACAGACCCCTGTACCGATCCCTGTGGAATCTCACTGTACACACTCCCCTGTACCGATCCCTGTGGAATCTCACTGTACGTAGCCCAGTGTATCAATCCCTGTGGAATCTCACTGTACACACTCCCCTGTACCGATCCCTGTGGAATCTCACTGTACACAGACCCTGTACCGATCCCTGTGGAATCTCACTGTACACAGCCCCCTGTACCGATCCCTTTGGAATCTCACTGTACACGGACCCATGTACCGATCCATGTGGAATCTCAGTGTACACAGACCCTGTACCGATCCCTGTGGAATCTCACAATACACACTCCCCTGTACCGATCCCTGTGGAATCTCACTGTACACAGCCCCTTGTACCGATCCCTGTGGAATCTCACTGTACACACTCCCCTGTACCGATCCCTGTGGAATCTCACTGTACACACTCCCCTGTACCGATCCCTGTGGAATCTCACTGTACACAGCCCCTTGTACCGATCCCTGTGGAATCTCACTGTACACACTCCCCTGTATCGATCCCTGTGGAATCTCACTGTACACACTCCCCTGTACCGATCCCTGTGGAATCTCACTGTACACAGACCCCTGTACCGATCCATGTGGAATCTCACTGTACACAGACCCCTATACCGATCCCTGTGGAATCTCACTGTACACACTCCCCTGTACCGATCCCTGTGGAATCTCACTGTACACAGACCCTGTACCGATCCCTGTGGAATCTCACTGTACACAGCCCCCTGTTCCGATCCCTGTGGAATCTCATTGTACACACTCCCCTGTATCGATCCCTGTGGAATCTCACTGTACACGCTCCCCTGTACCGATCCCTGTGGAATCTCACTGTACACACTCCCCTGTACCGATCACTGTGGAATCTCACTGTACGTAGCCCAGTGTATCAATCCCTGTGGAATCTCACTGTACACACTCCCCTGTACCGATCCCTGTGGAATCTCACTGTACACAGACCCTGTACCGATCCCTGTGGAATCTCACTGTACACAGCCCCCTGTACCGATCCCTTTGGAATCTCACTGTACACACTCCCCTGTACCGATCCCTGTGGAATCTCACAATACACGGACCCATGTACCGATCCCTGTGGAATCTCAGTGTACACAGACCCTGTACCGACCCCTGTGTGAATCTCACTGTACACACTCCCCTGTACCGATCCCTGTGGAATCTCACTGTACACACTCCCCTGTACCGATCCCTGTGGAATCTCACTGTACACAGACCCCTGTACCGATCCCTGTGGAATCTCACTGTACACGCTCCCCTGTACCGATCCCTGTGGAATCTCACTGTGCACAGCCGCCTGTACCAATCCCTGTGGAATCTCACTGTACACAGCCCCCTGTACCGATCCCTGTGAAATCTCACTGTACACACTCCCCTGTATCGATCCCTGTGGAATCTCACTGTACACAGCCCAGTGTATCAATCCCTGTGGAATCTCACTGTACGTAGCCCAGTGTATCAATCCCTGTGGAATCTCACTGTACACACTCCCCTGTACCGATCCCTGTGGAATCTCACTGTACACACTCCCCTGTACCGATCCCTGTGGAATCTCACTGTACACGCTCCCCTGTACCGACCCCTGTGTGAATCTCACTGTACGCACTCCCCTGTACCGATCCCTGTGGAATCTCACTGTACACGGACCCCTGTACCGATCCCTGTGGAATCTCACTGTACACGAACCCCTGTACCGATCTCTGTGGAATCTCACTGTACACGGACCCCTGTACCGATCCCTGTGGAATCTCACTGTACACAGCCCCCTGTACCAATCCCTGTGGAATCTCACTGTACACAGCCCCCTGTACCGATCCCTGTGGAATCTCACTGTACACAGCCCCCTGTACCGATCCCTGTGGAATCTTACTGTACACAGGCCACTGTACAGATCCCTGTGGAATCTTACTACAGATAGCCCCCTGTACCGATCCCTGTGGAATCTCACTGTGCACAGCCGCCTGTACCAATCCCTGTGGAATCTCACTGTACACAGCCCCCTGTACCGATCCCTGTGAAATCTCACTGTACACACTCCCCTGTATCGATCCCTGTGGAATCTCACTGTACACAGCCCAGTGTATCAATCCCTGTGGAATCTCACTGTACACACTCCCCTGTACCGATCCCTGTGGAATCTCACTGTACGTAGCCCAGTGTATCAATCCCTGTGGAATCTCACTGTACACACTCCCCTGTACCGATCCCTGTGGAATCTCACTGTACACAGCACCCTGTACCGATCCCTGTGGAATCTCACTGTACACAGCCCCCTGTACCGATCCCTGTGAAATCTCACTGTACACGGACCCATGTACCGATCCCTGTGGAATCTCAGTGTACACAGACCCTGTACCGACCCCTGTGTGAATCTCACTGTACGCACTCCACTGTACCGATCCCTGTGGAATCTCACTGTACACGGACCCCTGTACCGATCCCTGTGGAATCTCACTGTATACGAACCCCTGTACCGATCTCTGTGGAATCTCACTGTACACGGACCCCTGTACCGATCCCTGTGGAATCTCACTGTACACACTCCCCTGTAACGATCCCTGTGGAATCTCACTGTACACAGACCCGTATATCGATCCCTGTGGAATGTCACTGTACACAGCCCCCTGTACCAATCCCTGTGGAATCTCACTGTACACAGCCCCCTGTACCGATCCCTGTGGAATCTCACTGTACACAGCCCCCTGTACCGATCCCTGTGGAATCTTACTGTACACAGGCCACTGTACAGATCCCTGTGGAATCTTACTACAGATAGCCCCCTGTACCGATCCCTGTGGAATCTCACTGTGCACAGCCGCCTGTACCAATCCCTGTGGAATCTCACTGTGCACAGCCCCCTGTACCGATCCCTGTGAAATCTCACTGTACACACTCCCCTGTATCGATCCCTGTGGAATCTCACTGTACACAGCCCAGTGTATCAATCCCTGTGGAATCTCACTGTACACACTCCCCTGTACCGATCCCTGTGGAATCTCACTGTACGTAGCCCAGTGTATCAATCCCTGTGGAATCTCACTGTACACACTCCCCTGTACCGATCCCTGTGGAATCTCACTGTACACAGCACCCTGTACCGATCCCTGTGGAATCTCACTGTACACAGCCCCCTGTACCGATCCCTGTGGAATCTCACTGTACACAGCCCGCTGTACCGATCCCTGTGGAATCTCACTGTACACACTCCCCTGTACCGATCCCTGTGGAATCTCACTGTACTCACTTCCCTGTATCGATCCCTGTGGAATCTCACTGTACACACTCCCCTGTACCGATCCCTGTGGAATCTCACTGCCCACAGCCCCCTGTACTGATCCCTGTGGAATCTCACTGTACACATACCCCGTACCGATCCCTGTGGAATCTCACTGTACACAGACCCCTGTACCGATCCCTGTGGAATCTCACTGTACACAGACCCCGTACCGATCCCTGTGGAATCTCACTGTACACATACCCCGTACTGATCACTGTGGAATCTCACTGTACACAGACCCTGTACCGATCCCTGTTGAGTCACATTGTACACAGCTCTGAGGGATGAAAACTTCCTTCAAATTTTATATATTCCATTCCATTCCCGTGTTCTGTAATCTTATGTTGAAGATGACCTCTGCTATACTGTACATATATTTGCTTACTGGTCTCTTGTCAGTTTACTTAGAATTCAGCTGGGGTTACCTCAAGTTCAGCAGGGTTTACTGAGAATTTTAAGTATTTACCACAAAGTTACCGAGAATTTATTGTGTGCTTGCTGTGAGCTAACAGATAGATGACTGAATATTTAACAGAAGCTTACTGTGAAATTTCTGTGTACTGAGGATTTAATAAGAGTTTACCTGGAGGTTACTGAGAGGTCACATTGTATATGTTCTGACTTCGCGACACATCCTTCGCAGAGATGGACATCGTAGATACTCTTAACTCATACTTTACTAAACTATTCATCTGCAAAGATGTTAGCAATATGCCAGTAAATCCTGAGAAAAATAAAGTTCCTTTGAGTGACTTGGAGCTCTTAGAAAGTGAGGTGGCCCTTCAGCTAAAAAGGCTGAAAGTTAATAAATCTCCAAAACCAGACACATATTGTATATCCAAGGGTACTTAAAGAGGTCTGTGATTATGCATACAAACTCCTAACATGTATTTTTCAAAAGTTAGTGAAGATTGGAAATGGGCCAATGCTGTCCCCGGTATATAACAAGGGTGACTGCACTTATCCTGGGAACTATAGACCAGTAAGCTAATGTGTATCGTACGTAAGATAATGGAAATATTAATAAAGATTGAGATGAAAAAACAGCTGATCGGAACAGGCATGTTAGCAGAAAGCCAGCATGGGTTCAGAAAGGGGAAATCATATTTACTAATATATTGGGATTTATGAAGAGGCAACTAAAATATATGATAACTACTGATATAATTTACTTGGATTTTCAAAAGCCTTTTGACAAGGTACCCCATGAGATGTTAATAATCACATTACAGGAGGTAGGGATTCAGAGTAAGGTGTGGAATTGGCTCAAAAACAGAAAAGAATGAGTTATGTCAGAGGATTATTTTCACACCTAGAAAATGTTAAAAATGGGGTTCCACAGGGATCAGTTTTGGGGCCGCTGCTGTGTCTAACTGACATTAATGATTTAGGTAAGGACATAACAAATAAACTACTAAAATTTGCTGATGAAAATTAGAGGGACTGGCTGATAAACATCAGGCAGCAGGATTAATACAGTTAGATCTAAACAAAATCCAGATGTGGACAGATAAAAATTAATGTAAGTGAATGTAAAATATTACATTTAGGAAGTAGAAATATTATATATAAATATACAATGGGGAGTCTTGAGTTGGAAAGTGCAATGTATGAGAAGGATTTGAGTATCCTGGTAGACTCATCACTGTCAACATCCAGACAATGCACAGAAGCAATTAGGAAGGCTAAAAGAATGTCGGGCAATATAATGCGCTCAGTGGAGTCCAACTCTAGAGGCGTTCTCCCTAAGTTGTATAATGCGTTTAAGAGGCCACATCTTGAGTACCGTGTACAATTTTGATCTCTGTATTTTGTGAGGGATGTGAAGGGTTGTGAGAAAGTTCAGAGAAGAGTGACTAGAATTGTTCCAGGTATGAGCTATAAAGAAAGAATTAAATCTTTTTCACCTAAGTTGACGTATAATGAGAGAACACACGATAGAAGTGTTCAAAATCACTAAAAGTGGATGCCAGCTGCTGCTTCAAAATTAATCCATCATCAAGGACATGGGGCTATAGGTGGAGACTGGTTAAAGGGAAATTTTAGATCAACATCAGGAAGCATTTCTTTACACAGTGAGTTGTGGACATTTGCGATGAACTACCTAGTTGTGTAGTTTGAGAGTAGCACCTTAGTAATCCCAACTCGATAGTAATTCCAACACACTATGGTAAGCTTGGTTGGGCTGAATGGCCTATTCTTGTCAAAAATCTTCTAATATTCTAATTCACACTTGCTATGTCATGTTCTAAGCGCATCATCTCCTAATCGTTTTTAACACTATCTTGACATTCTAGATATGTTCCTTGTCATCCTCACTGATATCGATGATGTCACCCTGGTAACACTGAGTAACTTGGCAGCCTTGCAGCATCTGGTCTTTAGCTTTCTGCTGGTGTGCAGATGCAGATGCTCCAAAAATAAGCTTATTATAGTGATAAAATCCTTTGTGAGTGTTAATGGTGAGAAATACATTGGTCTCTTCTTCCATATCCATCTGTAAGTTGGCTTCTTATATATCCATCTATAAGTCCACTTTCCTGAAGTGTTTCGCTATTTTGGCAGAGGATATTTATCTCCTTTCAGTACTGGTTTGACAGTGACCTTAAAATTACCACAGATCCCGACAGATCCATTCTTCTTGTCTACTGGGACCAATGGTATTGTCCATGGGCTCCTCTCAACCTTAGAAAGAATTCCTTTAGTTTCCATGTGATCTAGCTCACTAGTTACTTTATCAGGTGGAAGTGACAGGGATGAAGATGCAATCTGATAGGGTGTATGGACAAAAGAGGAGGAGTTGGCAGGTGATGGGCAGATGGAGAGAGTGGGATGGGGAGGGGAAAGGGTTGGGCTGTGTTGTTCAGGAAGAGAGAGTAAAGAGACAGTGGGGAAGCAGTTTACCAGAGGAAAGATTTTCCACAAAGCAGTGTCCTAACCTGCTCTGGTCTCAGCAAGGTGGAGGAGGTAACAGATATCAGACGCAATGGAAACACAGGAGCACATGCATGTAAATGACTTCCCCACCCTGAAGGGCTCTGTAGGGCCCTGGACAGTGGTGGTGAGGGAGAGACAGGCGTTGTACCTCCTATGGTCACAGGGGAGAGGGCCTCAGGAAGGAGGGTATGATTGATGATAGGACCATGTAGACACACCGCCAACTCTTGCCTCTGCTGAGAGTACAGGAAGATAAGTGGGGACCTGGCAGAGATGTACAAAATAATTATGGGTTCAGTAGGAATCTTTTTTCTCCCCCCCATAGCAGACGTCTCTAAAACAAGAAGGCATAGGTTTCTGGTAAATGAATTGTGGGTGAATTTTTATCTCACAGAGAATGTGTTAGCAACCTACGCACACTGCTTGAGAGGGTAATGGAGGCAGTGACCCTCACAGCATCAGTATCCAAATACACTCCCGAATCACCAAGGCAAAGAAAGCGGTGGGACCGAGCGATGATAAGTGGGATTAGGGTAGGTAGGTATGTACGATGGTCTGTACAGAGGGGTAGGCTGAAGGGCCAGTTTGTGTGTATACCATATAGCCCACAGTACATAAGGAACTACTTTATGTTTTAGTAACACATTGTTGAATGTGCCATTAGGTGCATATTGAGCATGTGTTATTAGCACAAATTGATCTGTACGTGTGTGTTAAAGTTCAGACTCTGCCAGCAAAGAACCATGAAACTTAGCTCCTGTCTCCAGCGTTCTTATTAATAGCATTGTTGTGTAGCCAGGCCACATAAACAACAGTGTGCGACGAGGTTAATGAACCTACATCGTATCGGAACGCCATGTTTTAATTGATAATGACACTCAGAGGAAGAGTGCAAGGAACGAGCCAAGGAGCAGGAGGAGGAGGCAGAGCGAAGCCGTGAGTCCGAAAGGAAGCTGGAGCACAGCCGGGGCGGGAACATTGGGAGACCAAGAGACACAGTCAGAGCCGCAGCACATCCAGGCGAGACCACAGCCAGCACTGACCCCCAGGGGCTGAAGGTCTGCCTGCCCCAGAAGGGAGATAAAAAGGAGTGATGCACACAACCAGCTAGACGGAGTGCGCTCATGGCACTAGCAAAAAGGACAGGTGAGTCAAAAAGAAAACAAGGGGAAAACAGGGCTAAATTAACATAATAAAGATGGCGATGATTGGAAGCATTACAGCATTTGATAGTGGCATTGAAGACAGGGCAACTTACATTGAAAGAGTGGAGTTATATTGTGAGGCTGACAGTGTTAATGATGAAAAGAAAGCCAGTGTCTTACTCAGTATTATGGGAGCAAAAACATACAGCCTGCTACGGAGCTTGTTAACCCCTGAAAAGCCAGCTGACAAAACGTTCAAGCAAATAGTAGACACTCTCCAACAGCATTTAAACCCCAAACCACTGGTCATTGCTGAAAGCTTTATATTTCACAATTGGAATCAGAGCAAAAATGAAAGCATTTCTAAATATTGTGCTGAATTATGCAAGTGATCCGAACATTGTCAATTTGGAGTGGGTCTATTGGATGCAATGAGGGACAGGTTAGTGTGTGGTAAGCACTGTGAAACCACACAGATGAAGCTCCTGGGTGAAAATGACCTTACATTAGAGAAGGCGCTGAGCATTGCAATATCAATGGAAACAGCAGCACAGGGTGCTTCAGAGATACAACAAAAATCTCTGGAATATACTATGAATAAAATGTCACTAGAGCAGAACTGAAGGAAAGCAATGTTACTGCTATGGGAACATGTCACATGATCCTGAATACTGTTGGTTTAAAGACAAAGAATGCAGAAACTGGCAAACAGGGCCACATTGGCAGAGTATACAAAGCTAGTAAACAGCAGAAAAAGGACAAAATGCAGAGAAACAAAAAATCCCAGAAAGGAAAACACAACAATGTATGCAAAATGAAAGAAGGCAGTTCTAATGAAGACGAGTCAGATGAAAGTGAATTGTCTTGTCTGCAACTTCACAGAGTGAATGAGACAGATGATCTAAGAGTAATATGGATCACTCCACAAGTTGCAGGCGTGAGAATGAAAATGGATTTGAACACAGGCTCAGCTTTACACAATTACAAATGACTGTTTTCTCACATACCTCTGAAATGAATTAAACTATTGCTAAAGACTTACACATGTCAGAAAGTGTGTCCCAAAGGTAAAATTAAAGTGACAGTGACCTACGAAGACAAAATGCAGCAGCTGAACCTCTATGTATTGAAAAATGGAGGACCACCATTGCTGGGACGTGAATGGCTCAGGAAAATCCAGTTGGATTGGCACACCATCAAGGCACCATCAAGGCACAAAGGAGGGCAGCTTGGTGGGGAAGATGTCCACAGCTCTCCTCTCACCCATTGTCGACTATTACAATGACAAGGAGGGGCTAGACAGCGTTGATAATGAGGATGAACGCAGTATCCATGGCCGTGACTCGGATGAAGATACAGAGGATGCAAGGGAGACAGATATTGCCAAGAAGCAGGATGATGAAGGCTACCTGGAAGTAAAAGAGCAGATGTACCAGGAGAAATTGATAGCCCTCAAAAGACAGCTACAGCACTTACAGCAAGGCACTTTGCAGGAGTATCAGAAAAGGATGAAGAAATTAGATCAACAATACAAGGAAGGAATATAAAATGCAGAGCTTTTTCTGCAACTGGAGACAGAACAGGTGGAAAGAACAATACAGCACAGTACAGGCCCATTGGCTCACAATGTTGTGCCAACCCTTAAACCCTGACCCCCATATAACCCTCCACATTAAATTCCTCCATCTACCTGTCTAGTAGTCTCTTAAATCTCACTAGTGTATCTGCCTCCACCACTAGTGTGTCTGACTCAGGCAGTGCATTCCACGCACCAACCACCCTCTGAGTAAAAAAAACCTTCCTGTAATATCCCCCTTGAACTTTCCTCCCCTTACCTTAAAGCCATGTCCTCTTGTATTGAGCAGTGGTGCCCTGGGGAAGAGGCGCTGTATACCTCTAGCATGTCTCCTCTCATCCTCCTCTCCAGAGAGTAAAGCCCTAGCTCCCTTAATCTCTCAAAACCAGGCAACATCTTGGTAAATCTCCTCTGTACCCTTTCCAATCCTTCCACGAGGTTAATGAACCTACATCATATCGGAACGCCGTGTCTTAATTGATAATGGCACTCAAAGGAAGAGTGCAAGGAACGAGCCAAGGAACAGGAGGAGGAGGCAGAGCGAGGCCGCGAGTCCGAAAGGAAGCTGGAGCACAGCCGGGATCGGGAATGTCCCGAACTGTGAGGCGACCAGAACTGGACACAGTACTCCAAGTGTGGCCTAACCAGAGTTTTATAGAGCTGCATCATTACTCTGCAACTCTTAAACTCTATCCCTCGACTTATGAAAGTTAACACACCATAAGCTTTCTTAACTACCCTATCTACCTGTGAGACAACTTTCAGGGATCTGTGGACATATACCCCCAGATCCCTCTGCTCCTCCACACTACCAAGTATCCTGCCATTTACTTTGTACACTGCCTTGGAGTTTGTCCTTCCAAAGTGTACCACCTCACACTTATCCGGGTTGAACTCCATCTATCACATCTCAGCCCACTCCTGCATCCTATCAATGTCTCTCTGCAATCTTTGACAATCCCCTACATTATCCACAACACCACCAACCTTTGTGTCGTCTGCAAACTTGCCAACCCACCCTTCTACCCCAACATCCAGGTTGTTAATAAAAATCCCAGAACCAATCCTTCTGGGACACCACTAGTCACAACCCTCCAATCTGAAAGTACTCCCTCCACCACAACCCTCTGCTTTCTGCAGGCAAGCCAATTCTGAATCCACCTGGCCAGACTTCCCTGGATCCCATCCCTTCTGACTTTCTGAATAAGCTTACCATGTGGTAGCTTGTCAAATGCCTTACAAAAATCCATGTAAATCACATCCACTGCACTACCCTCATCTATATGCCTGGTCACCTCCTCAAAGAACTTTATCAGGCTTGTTAGGCACAATCTGCCCTTCACAAAGCCATGCTGACTGTCCCTGATCAGACCATGATTCTCTATATGCCCATAGATTCTATCTCTAAGAATCTTTTCCAACAGTTTTCCCACCACAGACATAAGGCTCACTGGTCTATAATCACCCGGACTATCCCTACTACCTTTCTTTGAACAAAGGGACAACATTCGCCTCCCTCCAATCCTCCGGTACCATTACTGTGGACAACGAGGACATAAAGATCCTAGCCAGAGGCTCAGCAATCTCTTCCCTCACCTCGTGGAGCAGCCTGGGGAATATTCCGTCAGGCCCCGGGGACTTATCCGTCCTAATGTATTTTAACAACTCCAACACCTCCTCTCCCTTAATATCAACATGCTCCAGAACATCAACCTCACTCATATTGTCCTCACCGTCATCAAGTTCCCTCTCATTGGTGAATACCGAAGTGAAGTATTCATTGAGGACCTCGCTCACTTCCACAGCCTCCAGGCACATCTTCCCACCCTTATCTCTAATCGGTCCTATCTTCACTCCTGTCATCCTTTTGTTCTTCGCATAATTGAAGAATGCCTCGGGTTTTTCCTTTACCCTACTCGCCAAGGCCTTCTCATGCCCCCTTCTTGCTCTTCTCAGCCCCTTCTTAAGCTCCTTTCTTGTTACCCTATATTCCTCAATAGACTCATCTGATCCTTGCTTCCTAAACCTCATGTATGCTGCCTTCTTCCATCTGACTAGATTCTCTACCTCACTTGTCACCCATGGTTCCTTCACCCTACCATTCTTTATCTTCCTCACTGGGACAAATCTCCCAATCTGCTCCTCGGTATCTCTGCTGCTACCAGGGGGCCTATAGAATACTCCCAATAGAGTAACTGCTCCCTTCCTGTTCCTGACCTCTGCCCATACTGACTCAAAAGACGATCTTGCTACATTACCCACCCTTTCTGCAGCTGTAATAGCATCCCTGACCAGTAATGCCACCCCTCCTCCCCTTTCCCCCCTCTCTATGCCTTTTAAAGCATTGAAATCCAGGAATCTTGAGAATCCATTCCTGCCCTGGTGCCAGCCAAGTCTCTGTAATGGCCAAGTATCTCTCAGTTCATCACTTTTGTTCCTGACGCTTCTTGCATTGAAGTACACACACTTTAGCCCTTCTACCTTACTACCTTTACACCCTTTATCGGTTTCTCTTTCCTCAAACCTCTTTATATCTTAGATCTGGCTTTACTCCATCCACTACACTTGCAGTTCTCGCATGACCTTTATTCTCCTTCACCTCACTATCTGCTCTAACACCCTGGTTCCCCTCCCTCTGCATATCTAGTTTAAACCCCCTGGAGCAGCATTAGCAAACCTTCCCGCAAGGATGTTAGACCCCCTCCAGTTCAGGTGAAACCCATCCTGTCAGAACAGGGCCCACCTTCCCTGAAACAAGGCCCAATTGTCCAGAAACATGAAGCCCTCCCTCCTGCACCAACTCCTTAGTCACGTATTTAGCCGCATTATCTTCCTATTTCTGGCCTCACTAGCAAGTGGCACAGGTAGCAATCCTGAGATTGCAACCCTGGAGGTCCTGTCCTTCAATTTTGCACCTAACTCCCTAATTCTCTTTGCAGGAACTCCTCCTTCTTCCTACCCATGTCATTGATCCCTACATGGACCACGACATCCGGCTGCTCACCCTCCCTTTTGAGAATACTGAGAACTCGATCCGACATATCGCGGACCCTGGCACCAGGGAGGCAACAGACCATCCGGGATTCTCGTTCTCTTCCACAGAACCTCCTATCTGTCCCCCTAACTATCGAAACCCCTATTACAACAGCTCTCCATTTTTCCCTCATTCCCTTCTGAGCTGATGGTCTAGTCCCGGTGCCAGAGACTGAGAAAGGAATTATATTAAAGAGAAGAAAGCAGCAGTGGAGGAATTTGAAGATGAAAAGTTTGAGTTAGAAGAAAAGAAAAAGCTGATTGAGAATGAGAGGCTAACAATGGAACTCACAGGCAATTCTATGGAGGTAAAGCCAATAATGACTAGGAAACTAAGGAGGAGACCTAATGACCCTGTTCCAATTACAGACAAAAGACGAAAACCTGCACCTGCGCAGTTAAATTACTGGTTAACAGATGAACAGATAATGGAAGATCTACAAACTCTCAATAAGCTTAAACCTCCGAAAAGAGCAGCACCTCCATCTGCCCCTGAGCATCTTCCCAGCACTCCTGCTGAAGGAGGCCAAACAGAAGGTGGAAAGTCACATTATGATCAGAGAAGGTCAGGCTATCTATTTGGAATCTAAGGAGAATACGAAGATCAGCTGTGTAATTAGCACAGTTGGAATGAATGAGATATAGGTGAGGAAGACAAGTGATAGCACAAAGAAGTGTGTATATCCAGGACAGCTACACAGAGGAGTCTTTATTGTACAGAGGCAATCCGCTGCCTAGAACTCTGAGCAAGTTGGAGGTGCACATCTTCTTAACTCCCTATGCTCAGAGGTCAACTTTTCATGACTTTTACATGGAAATCTGTATTAAAACAAACAAGTTATTGACAAACATTACCCGGAGAGGCAGAGAAGACCCCCCTCCCCCCCAGAGACTTGAGTTATAAATGGGTCTTAGACCAAAATTAACAAAAAAAGGGCTTGTCATAATTTGATATTATTTAGTGACTTTGTTATAATTTGATACAGTATCATTAAATTACTAAGTAAACAAATGGTAGGCGTTTGTGTGCTAAGGGTAAATATGTTGGTTTAGCATAGAGCCTCAGTAAAAAAAAACAGTTGATACACTATTAAAATAAAAGGGGAGGAGTGTACTGTCTAACCTACAGTATAATAAGGGACTACTTTATGTTTTAGTAACACGTCGTTTAATGCGCTATTAGACGCATATTGAGCATGCAATATTAGGTGCATATTGATCTGTACATGTGTGTTAAAGTTTGGACTCTGCTAGTAAAGAACCATGAAAACTCACCTCCCGTCTCCAGTGTTTTAATTAATAGCATTGTTGTGTAGCCAGGCCACATACACAACAGTGTGCTTACTCTATAAGAGCAAACACGAAGAAATCTGCAGATACTGGAAATACAAACAAAACACACAAAATGCTGGTGGAACACAGCAGGCCAGGCAGCATCTATAAGGAGAAGCACTGTCGACGTTTCGGGCCGAGACCCTTCGTCAGGGTCTGTATCCTTATAGATGTTGCCTGGCCTGCTGTGTTCCACCAGCATTTTGTGTCTGTTGCTTACTCTATAAAACGGGCGGCAAACAGCAACAGAAGCTGCAGAAGAATTATTGGCTGTAAGCTGGCATCTCTGACTCTGAGCGAGCCGTCTGCCACGGGAGAGACTCACTTGCCATCTGAGCTGTTGCTGTTGGTGCTGCCATCCGTCGACTCTCTGCTGCCCTGCCGAGTCACACGGTTTCGCATTTCCACAGCGATCCCCGTCTCCGTGCTCCTCCGGATGTTGCTCCGTAACTTCTTCGTGGCTGCCTCTGTGGGAACAGGAACAAGTAAAGTTTACTGCAAGAGGCTGCAGCTTCTGCCAGTTTCACTGCATCCCCAGTCTGAACAACCTCCCCTATAAGTGCTCAAATTAATCACAGTTCCAAAATGTACCTTGCTTATACTCAATATTACTCTGTGCCCCTGTCAATCTGGGCTCTATGTGCCCCTGTCAATGTGGGCTATCCCTGTACCCCTGTCAATGTGGGCTCTATGTGCCCCTGTCAATGTGGGCTCTATGTGCCCCTGTCAATGTGGGTTCTCTCTGTTCCCCTGTCAATGTGGGTTCTCTGTGCCCCTGTCAATGTGGGCTCTATGTGCCCCTGTCAATATGGGCTCTCGGTACCCCTGTCAATGTGGGATCTTTCTGTGCCCTTGTCTATCTGGGCTCTCTTACTGCTCCTGTCAATGTGGCCTCTCTCTGTGCCTCCCTCAATCTGGGCTCTTTCTGTGCCCCTGTTATAGCAGGCTCTCTCTGTGCCCCTTTCAATGTGGGCTCTCTGCGCGCATCTGTAAATGCGGGCTGTGTCTATGCCCCTGTCAATGTGGGCTCTCTCTGTGCCTTTGTGTATGTGGGCTCTCTGTGTGCTAGTGTCAATGTGGAGTGTCTCTGTGCCCTTTGTCAATGCGGGGTTTCTCCATGCCTCTGTCAATGTGGCTCTCTCTCTGGACCCTTGCCAACATGATCTCTCTCTGTACCCTTGCCAACATGATCTCTCTCTGTACCCTTGCCAACATAATCTCTCTCTGTACCCTTGGCAACATGATCTCTCTCTGTGCCCCTTTCAATATCGGCTCTCCCTGCACCTCTGTCAATGCAGGCAATCTCTCTGCCCCTGTCAATGTGGGCTCTCCCTCTGCCCCTGTCAACGTGGGCTCTCTCTTTGCCCCTCTCACTTTGGACTCTCACTGTGCCTGTGCCACTGTAGGCAATCTCTCTCTCCCTGTCAAAGTGGGCTATCTCCGTACCGCTGTCAATGTGGGTTCTCTCTGTGCCCCTGTCAATGTGGGTTCTCTCTGTGCCCCCGTCAATGTGGGTTCTCTCTGTTCCTCTGCCAGTGTGGGTTCTCTCTGTACCCCTGTCAATGTGGGCTATCTCTGTTCCCCTGTCAATGTGGGTTCTCTCTGTTCCCTTGTCAATGTGGGCTATCTCTGTACCCCTGTCAATGTGGGCTATCTCTGTTCCCCTGTCAATGTGGGCTATCTCTGTTCCCCTGTCAATGTGGGTTCTCTCTGTACCCCTGTCAATGTGGGCTCAATGTGCCCCTGTCAATGTGGGTTCTCTGTGCCACTGTCAATGTGGGCTCTAAGTGCCCCTGTCAATATGGGCTCTCGGTACCCCTGTCAATGTGGGATCTTTCTGTGCCCTTGTCTATCAGGGCTCTCTTACTGCTCCTGTCAATGTGGCCTCTCTCTGTGCCTCCCTCAATGTGGGCTTCTTCTGTGCCCCTGTTATGACAGGCTCCCTCTGTGCCCCTTTCAATGTGGCCTCTCTCTGTGCCCCGTTCAATGTGGGCTCTCTGCGCGCACCTGTAAATGCGGGCTGTGTCTATGCCCCTGTCAATGTGGGCTCTCTCTGTGCCTTTGTCTATGTGGGCTCTCTGTGTGCCAGTGTCAATGTGGAGTGTCTCTGTGCCCTTTGTCAATGCGGGGTTTCTCTCTGCCTCTGTCAATGTGGCTCTCTCTCTGGACCCTTGCCAACATGATCTCTCTCTGTACCCTTGGCAACATGATCTCTCTCTGTGCCCCTTTCAATGTGGGCTTTCTATGTACCCCTGTCAATATGGGCTCTCCCTGCACCTCTGTCAATGAAGGCAATCTCTCTGCCCCTATCAATGTGGGCTCTCTCTTTGCCCCTCTCACTTTGGACTCTCACTGTGCCTGTGCCACTGTAGGCAATCTCTCTCTCTCCCTGTCAATGTGGGTTCTCTCTGTACCCCTATCAATGTGGGTTCTCTCTCTGCCCCTGTCAATGTGGGCTCTCTCTGTTCCCCTGTCAATGTGGGTTCTCTCTGTACCCCTGTCAATGTGGGCTATCTCTGATCCCCTGTCAATGTGGGTTCTCTCTGTACCCCTGTCAATGTGGGCTATCTCTGGACCCCTGTCAATGTGGGTTCTCTCTGTTCCCTTGTCAATGTGGGCTATCTCTGTACCCCTGTCAATGTGGGCTATCTCTGTACCCCTGTCAATGTGAGTTCTCTCTGTACCCTTGTCAATGTGGGCTATCTCTGTACCCCTGTCAATGTGGGTTCTCTCTGTTCCCCTGTCAATGTGGGTTCTCTCTGTTCCACTGTGATTGTGGGCTATCTCTGTACCCCTGTCAATGTGGGTTCTCTCTGCTCCACTGTGATTGTGAGCTCTCTCTTTGCCCCTCTCACTTTGGGCTCTCACTTTGCCTTTGACATTGTGGGCAGTCTCTCTCTCCCCTTGACAATGTGGGGTATCTCTGTACCCCTGTCAATGTGGGCTATCTCTGTTCCCCTGTCAATGTGGGCTATCTCTGTTCCCCTGTCAATGTGGGCTATCTCTGTTCCCCTGTCAATGTGGGTTCTCTCTGTACCCCTGTCAATGTGGGCTCTATGTGCCCCTGTCAATGTGGGCTCTCTGTGCCCCTGTCAATGTGGGTTCTCTGTGCCCCTGTCAATGTGGGCTCTATGTGCCCCTGTCAATATGGGCTCTCGGTACCCCTGTCAATGTGGGATCTTGCTGTGCCCTTGTCTATCTGGGCTCTCTTACTGCTCCTGTCAATGTGGCCTCTCTCTGAGCCTCCCTCAATGTGGGCTTCTTCTGTGCCCCTGTTATAGCAGGCTCCCTCTGTGCCCCTTTCAATGTGGCCTCTCTCTGTGCCCCTTTCAATGTGGGCTCTCTCTGTGCCTTTGTCTATGTGGGCACTCTGTGTGCTAGTGTCAATGTGGAGTGTCTCTGTGCCCTTTGTCAATGCAGGGTTTCTCCATGCCTCTGTCAATGTGGCTCTCTCTCTGTACCCTTGCCAACATGATCTCTCTCTGTACCCTTGCCAACATAATCTCTCTCTGTACCCTTGGCAACATGATCTCTCTCTGTGCCCCTTTCAATGTGGGCTTTCTATGTACCACTGTCAATATGGGCTCTCCCTGCACCTCTGTCAATGCAGGCAATCTCTCTGCCCCTGTCAATGTGGGCTCTCCCTCTGCCCCTATCAACGTGGGCTCTCTCTTTGCCCCTCTCACTTTGGACTCTCACTGTGCCTGTGCCACTGTAGGCAATCTCTCTCTCTCCCTGTCAATGTGGGTTCTCTCTGTACCCATCAATGTGGGTTCTCTCTGTACCCCTGTCAATGTGGGCTATCTCTGTTCCCCTGTCAATGTGGGTTCTCTCTGTACCCCTGTCAATGTGGGCTATCTCTGTACCCCGGTCAATGTGGGTTCCCTCTGTTCCAATGTCACTGTGGGCTATCTCTGTACCCCTGTCAATGAGGGCTATCTCTGTTCCCCTGTCAATGTGGGCTATCTCGTTACCCCTGTCAATGTGAGTTCTCTCTGTACCCTTGTCAATGTGGGCTATCTCTGTACCCCTGTCAATGTGGGTTCTCTCTGTTCCCCTGTCAATGTGGGTTCTCTCTGTACCATTGTCAATGTGGGCTATCTCTGTACCCCTGTCAATGTGGGTTCTCTCTGTACCCCTGTCAATGTGGGTTCTCTCTGTACCATTGTCAATGTGGGTTCTCTCTGTTCCACTGTGATTGTGAGCTCTCTATTTGCCCCTCTCAGTTTGGGCTCTCACTGTGCCTGTGCCATTGTGGGCAGTCTGTCTCCCCCTGTCAAAGTGGGTTCTCTCTGTACCCCTGTCGATGTGGGTTCTCTGTGTTCCCCTGTCAATGTGGGCTCTATGTGCTCCTGTCAATGTGGGCTCTATGTGCCCCTGTCAACATGGGCTCTCGGTACCCCTGTCAATGTGGGTTCTTTCTGTGCCCTTGTCTATCTGGGTCTCTTACTGCTCCTGTCAATGTGGCCTCTCTCTGTGCCTCCCTCAATGTGGGCTCTTTCTGTGCCCCTGTTATAGCAGGCTCTCGCTGTGCCCCTTTCAATGTGGGCTCTTTGCGCGCACCTGTAAATGTGGGCTGTGTCTATGCCCCTGTCAATGTGGGCTCTCTCTGTGCCTTTGTCTATGTGGGCTCTCTGTGTGCTAGTGTCAATGTGGAGTGTCTCTGTGCCCTTTGTCAATGCGGGGTTTCTCTCTGCCTCTGTCAATGTGGCTCTCTCTCTGGACCCTTGCCAACATGATCTCTCTCTGTACCCTTGGCAACATGATCTCTCTCTGTGCCCCTTTCAATGTGGGCTTTCTATGTACCCCTGTCAATATGGGCTCTCCCTGCACCTCTGTCAATGAAGGCAATCTCTCTGCCCCTATCAATGTGGGCTCTCTCTTTGCCCCTCTCACTTTGGACTCTCACTGTGCCTGTGCCACTGTAGGCAATCTCTCTCTCTCCCTGTCAATGTGGGTTCTCTCTGTACCCCTATCAATGTGGGTTCTCTCTCTGCCCCTGTCAATGTGGGCTCTCTCTGTTCCCCTGTCAATGTGGGTTCTCTCTGTACCCCTGTCAATATGGGCTATCTCTGGACCCCTGTCAATGTGGGTTCTCTCTGTTCCCTTGTCAATGTGGGCTATCTCTGTACCCCTGTCAATGTGGGCTATCTCTGTACCCCTGTCAATGTGAGTTCTCTCTGTACCCTTGTCAATGTGGGCTATCTCTGTACCCCTGTCAATGTGGGTTCTCTCTGTTCCCCTGGCAATGTGGGTTCTCTCTGTTCCACTGTGATTGTGGGCTATCTCTGTACCCCTGTCAATGTGGGTTCTCTCTGCTCCACTGTGATTGTGAGCTCTCTCTTTGCCCCTCTCACTTTGGGCTCTCACTTTGCCTTTGCCATTGTGGGCAGTCTCTCTCTCCCCTTGACAATGTGGGGTATCTCTGTACCCCTGTCAATGTGGCTATCTCTGTTCCCCTGTCAATGTGGGCTATCTCTGTTCCCCCGTCAATGTGGGTTCTCTCTGTACCCCTGTCAATGTGGGCTCTCTGTGCCCCTGTCAATGTGGGCTCTCTGTGCCCCTGTCAATGTGGGTTCTCTGTGCCCCTGTCAATGTGGGCTCTATGTGCCCCTGTCAATATGGGCTCTCGGTACCCCTGTCAATGTGGGATCTTGCTGTGCCCTTGTCTATCTGGGCTCTCTTACTGCTCCTGTCAATGTGGCCTCTCTCTGAGCCTCCCTCAATGTGGGCTTCTTCTGTGCCCCTGTTATAGCAGGCTCCCTCTGTGCCCCTTTCAATGTGGCCTCTCTCTGTGCCCCTTTCAATGTGGGCTCTCTCTGTGCCTTTGTCTATGTGGGCACTCTGTGTGCTAGTGTCAATGTGGAGTGTCTCTGTGCCCTTTGTCAATGCAGGGTTTCTCCATGCCTCTGTCAATGTGGCTCTCTCTCTGTACCCTTGCCAACATGATCTCTCTCTGTACCCTTGCCAACATAATCTCTCTCTGTACCCTTGGCAACATGATCTCTCTCTGTGCCCCTTTCAATGTGGGCTTTCTATGTACCACTGTCAATATGGGCTCTCCCTGCACCTCTGTCAATGCAGGCAATCTCTCTGCCCCTGTCAATGTGGGCTCTCCCTCTGCCCCTATCAACGTGGGCTCTCTTTTTGCCCCTCTCACTTTGGACTCTCACTGTGCCTGTGCCACTGTAGGCAATCTCTCTCTCTCCCTGTCAATGTGGGTTCTCTCTGTACACATCAATGTGGGTTCTCTCTGTACCCCTGTCAATGTGGGCTATCTCTGTTCCCCTGTCAATGTGGGTTCTCTCTGTACCCCTGTCAATGTGGGCTATCTCTGTACCCCGGTCAATGTGGGTTCCCTCTGTTCCAATGTCACTGTGGGCTATCTCTGTACCCCTGTCAATGAGGGCTATCTCTGTTCCCCTGTCAATGTGGGCTATCTCGTTACCCCTGTCAATGTGAGTTCTCTCTGTACCCTTGTCAATGTGGGCTATCTCTGTACCCCTGTCAATGTGGGTTCTCTCTGTTCCCCTGTCAATGTGGGTTCTCTCTGTACCATTGTCAATGTGGGCTATCTCTGTACCCCTGTCAATGTGGGTTCTCATTGTACCCCTGTCAATGTGGGTTCTCTCTGTACCATTGTCAATGTGGGATCTCTCTCTGTTCCACTGTGATTGTGAGCTCTCTCTTTGCCCCTCTCACTTTGGGCTCTCACTGTGCCTGTCCCATTGTGGGCAAACTCTCTCTCCCTGACAATGTGGGTTCTCTCTGTACCCGTCAATGTGGGTTCTCTCTGTACCCCTGTCAATGTGGGCTATCTCTGTACCACTGTCGATGTGGGTTCTCTCGGTACCCCTGTCAATGTGGGTTCTCGATGTTCCACTGTGATTGTGAGCTCTCTCTTTGCCCCTCTCACTTTGGGGTCTCACTGTGCCTGTGCTATTGTGGGCAATCTCTTTCCCCCTGTCAATGTGGGTTCTCTCTGTACCCCTGTCGATGTGGGTTCTCTCTGTACCCCTGTCAATGTGGATTCTCTCTGTTCCACTGTGATTGTGGGCTCCCTCTTTGCCCCTCTCACTTCCGGCTCTCACTGTGCCTGTGCCATTGTGGGCAATCTCTCTCCCCGTGTCAATGTGGGCTATCTCTGTACCATTGTCAATGTGGGTTCTCTCTGTTCCACTGTGATTGTGAGCTCTCTCTTTGCCCCTCTCTCTTTGGGCTTTCACTGTGCCTGTGCCATTGTGGGCAATCTCTCTCGCCCTGACAATGTGGGTTCTCTCTGTACCCCTGTCGATGTGGGTTCTCTCTGTTCCCGTGTCGATGTGGATTCTCTCTGTACCACTGTCAATGTGGGTTCTCTATGTACCCCTGTCAATGTGGGCTATCTCTGTTCCCCTGTCAATGTGGGCTATCTCTGTTCCCCTGTCAATGTGGGCTATCTCTGTTTCCCTGACAATGTGGGCTCTATGTGCCCCTGTCAATGTGGGCTCTCTGTGCCCCTGTCAATATGGGCTCTCTGAGCACCTGTCAATGTGGGCTCTCTCTGTACCCCTGTCAATGTGGGCTCTCTGTGCCCCTGTCAATATGGGCTCTCTGTGTCCCTGTCAATGTGGTTTCTCTCTGTACCCCTGTCTATGTGGGTTCTATGTGCCGCTGTCAATGTGGGCTCTCTGTGCCCCTGTCAATGTGGGCTATCTCTGTACCATTGTCAATGTGGGTTCTCTCTGTTCCACTGTGATTGTGAGCTCTCTCTTTGCCCCTCTCACTTTGGGCTTTCACTGTGCCTGTGCCATTGTGGGCAATCTCAATCCCCCTGACAATGTGGGCTATCTCTGTACCCCTGTCAATCTGGGCTCTCTCTGTTCCTCTGTCAATGTGGGTTCTCTCTGTACCCCTGTCAATGTGGGCTCTCTCTGTACCCCAGTCAATGTGGGTTCTCTCTGTTCCCCTGTCAATGTGGGCTATCTCTGTACCCCTGTCAATGTGGGTTCTCTCTGAGCCCGTCAATGTGGGCTATCTCTGTACCCCTGGCAATGTGGGTTCTCTCTGTACCCCTGTCAATGTGGGTTCTCTCTGTTCCCGTCAATGTGGGCTATCTCTGTACCCCTGTCAATGTGGGTTCTCTCTGTACCCATCAATGTTGGTTCTCTCTGTTCCCCTGTCAAAGTGGGTTCTCTCTGTACCATTGTCAATGTGGGTTCACTCTGCTCCACTGTGATTGTGAGCTCTCTCTTTGCCCCTCTCTCTTTGGGCTTTCACTGTGCCTGTGCCATTGTTGGCAATCTCTCTCCCCCTGACAATGTGGGCTATCTCTGTACCCCTGTCAATGTGGGTTCTCTCTGTACCCCTGTCAATGTGGGTTCTCTCTGTTCCCCTGTCAATGTGGGCTATTTCTGTACCCCTGTCAATGTGGGTTCTCTCTGAGCCCGTCAATGTGGGTACTCTCTTTACCCCTGTCAATGTGGGCTATCTCTGTTCCCCTGTCAATGTGTGCTATCTCTGTTCCCCTGTCAATGTGGGCTCTATGTGCCCCTGTCAATGTGGGCTCTCTGTGCACCTGTCAATGTGGGCTCTCTCTGTACCCCTGTCAATGTGGGCTCTCTGTGCCCCTGTCAATATGGGCTCTCTGTGTCCCTGTGAATGTGGTTTCTCTCTGTACCCCTGTCTATGTGGGTTCTATGTGCCGCTGTCAATGTGGGCTCTCTGTACCATTGTCAATGTGGGTTCGCTCTGTTCCACTGTGATTGTGAGCTCTCTCTTTGCCCCTCTCACTTTGGGCTTTCACTGTGCCTGTGCCATCCTGGGCAATCTCTCTCCCCCTGTCACTTTGGGCTCTCACTGTTCCTGTGCCATTGTGGGCCGTCTCTCTCCCCCTGTCAAAGTGGGTTCTCTCTGTACCCCTGTCGATGTGGGTTCTCTTTGTACCCCTGTCAATGTGGGTTCTCTCTGTAACACTGTCAATCTGGGTTCTCTCTGTTCTACTGTGATTGTGAGCTCTCTCTTTGCCCCTGTCACTTTGGGCTCTCACTGTGCCTGTACCATTGTGGGCCGTCTCTCTCCCCCTGTCAAAGTGGGTTCTCTCTGTACCCCTGTCGATGTGGGTTCTCTCTGTACCCCTGTCAATGTGGGCTCTCTCTGTTCCCCTGTCAATGTGGGTGCTCTCTGTACCCCTGTCAATGTGGGTTCTCTCTGTTCCTCTGCCAATGTGGGTTCTCTCTGTACCCCTGTCAATGTGGGCTCTCTCTGTTCCCCTGTCAATGTGGGCTATCTCTGTACCCCTGTCAATGTGGGTTCTCTCTATACCCCTGTCAATGTGGGTGCTCTCTGTACCCCTGTCAATGTGGGTGCTCTCTGTACCCCTGTCAATGTGGGCTCACTCTGATCCGCTGTCAATGTGGGCAATCTCTGTGCCCCTATCAATGTGGGTTCTCTCTGTACCTCTGTGATTGTGAGCTCTCTCTTTGCCCCTCTCACTCTGGGCTCTCACTGTGCCTGTCCCATTGTGGGCAATCTCTCTCCCCCTGTCAATGTGGGCTATCTCTGTTCGCCTGTCAATGTGGGTTCTCTCTGTACCCCTGTCAATGTGGGTTCTCTCTGTACCCCTGACAATGTGGGTTCTCTCTGTGCCCCTGTCAATGTGGGTTCTCTCTGTACCCCTGTCAATGTGGGCTATCTCTGTTCGCCTGTCAATGTGGGTTCTCTCTGTACCCCTGTCAATGTGGGTTCTCTCTGTGCCCCTGTCAATGTGGGTTCTCTCTGTACCCCTGTCAATGTGGGCTATCTCTGTTCGCCTGTCAATGTGGGTTCTCTCTGTACCCCTGTCAATGTGGGTTCTCTCTGTGCCCCTGTCAATGTGGGTTCTCTCTGTTCCACTGTGATTGTGAGCTCTCTCTTTGCCCCTCTCACTTTGGGCTCACACTGTGCCTGTGCCATTGTGGGCAATCTCTCTCCCCCTGACAATGTGGGCTCTCTCTGTTCCACTGTCTATGTGGGTTCTCTCTGTTCCCCTGTCAATGTGGGTTCTCTCTGTTCCCCTGTCAATGTGGGCTTTCTCTGTTCCCCTGTCAATGTGGGTTCTCTCTGTACCCCTGTCAATGTGGGCTCTCTCTGTTCCCCTGTCAATGTGGGTTCTCTTTGTACCCCTGTCAATGTGGGTTCTCTCTGTTCCCCTGTCAATGTGGGTTCTCTCTGTACCCCTGTCAATGTGGGTTCTCTCTGTTCCCCAGTCAATGTGGGTTCTCTCTGTACCCCTGTCAATGTGGGCTTTCTCTGTTCCCCTGTCAATGTGGGTTCTCTATGTACCCCTGTCAATGTGGGTTCTCTCTGTTCCCCTGTCAATGTGGGTTCTCTTTGTACCCCTGTCTATGTGGGTTCTCTCTGTTCCGCTGTCAATGTGGGTTCTCTCTGTTCCCCTGTCAATGTGGGCTTTCTCTGTTCCCCTATCAATGTGGGTTGTCTATGTACCCCTGTCAATGTGGGTTCTCTCTGTACCCCTGTCAATGTGGGCTCTCTCTGTTTTCATGTCAATGTGGGTTCTCTCTGTTCCCCTGCCAATGTTGGTTCTGTCTGTACCCCTGTCAATGTGGGTTCTCTCTGTACCATTGTCAATCTGGGTTCTCTCGGTTCCACTGTGATTGTGAGCCATCTCTTTGCCCCTCTCACTTTGGGCTCTCACTGTGCCTGTGCCATTGTGGGCAATCTCTCTCCCCCTGTCAATGTGGGCTCTCTCTGTTCCCCTGTCAATGTGGGTTCTCTCTGTACCCCTGTCAAAGTGGGCTATCTCTGTTCCCCTGTCAATGTGGGCTCTCTGTGCCCCTGTCAATGTGGGCTCTCTGTGTCCCTGTCAAAGTGGGTTCTCTGTGTTCCCCTGTCATTGTGGGTTTTCTGTACCCCTGTCAATGTGGGATCTCTCTGTTCCCCTGTCAATGTGGGTTCTCTCTGTACCCCCTGTCAATGTGGGTTCTCTCTGTTCCCCTGTCAATGTGGGTTCTCTTTTTACCCCTGTCAATGTGGGCTCTCTATGTATCCCTGTCAATGTGGGTTATCTCTGTTCCTCTGCCAATGTGGCTTCTCTCTGTACCCCTGTCAATGTGGGTTCTCTCTGTTCCCCTGTCAACGTGGGCTATCTCTGTGTCCCTGTCAACGTGGGTTCTCTGTGTTCCCCTGTCAATGTGGGTTCTCTGTTTTCCCCTGTCAATGTGGGTTCTCTCTGTACCATTGTCAATGTGGGTTCTCTCTGCTCCACTGTGATTGTGAGCTCTCTCTTTGCCCATCTCACTTTGGGCTCTCACTGTGCCTGTGCCATTGTGGGCAATCTCTCTCCCCCTGTCAATGTGGGCTCTCTGTGTCCCTGTCAAAGTGGGCTATCTCTGTTCCCCTGTCAATATGGGTTATCTCTGTTCCCCTGTCAATTTGGGCTCTATGTGCCCCTGTGAATGTGGGCTATCTGTGCCCCTGTCAATATGGGCTCTCTGTGCCCCTGTCAATGTGGGCTCTCTGTGTCCCTGTCAAAGTGGGTTCTCTGTGTTCCCCTGTCAATGTGGGTTCTCTGTGCCTCTGTCAATGTGGGTTCTTTCTGTGCCCTTGTCTATCTGGGTCTCTTACTGCTCCTGTCAATGTGGCCTCTCTCTGAGCCTCCCTCAATGTGGGCTCTTTCTGTACCCCTGTTATAGCAGGCTCTCTCTGTGCCCCTTTCAATGTGGGCTGTGTCTATGCCCCTTTCAATGTGGGCTCTCTCTGTGCCTTTGTCTATGTGGGCTCTCTGTGTGCTAGTGTCAATGTGGAGTGTCTTTGTGCCCTTTGTCAATGCGGGGTTTCTCTATGCCTCAGTCAATGCGGCTCTCTCTCTGTACCCTTGCCAACATGATCTCTCTCTGGACCCTTGCCAACATAATCTCTCTCTCTACCCGTGGCAACATGATCTCCCTCTGTGCCCCTTTCAATGTGGGCTATCTCTGTACCTCTGTCAATGTGGGCTATCTCTGTTCCCTTGTCAATGTGGGTTCTCTCTGTACCCCTGTCAATGTGAGTTCTCTCTGTTCCCTTGTCAATGTGGGTTCTCTCTGTACCCGTCAATGTGGGTTCTTTCTGTTCCCCTGTCAATGTGGGTTCTCTCTGTACCCCTGTCAATGTTGGTTCTCTCTGTTCCCCTGTCAAAGTGGGTTCTCTCTGTACCATTGTCAATGTGGGTTCACTCTGCTCCACTGTGATTGTGAGCTCTCTCTTTGCCCCTCTCTCTTTGGGCTTTCACTGTGCCTGTGCCATTGTTGGCAATCTCTCTCCCCCTGACAATGTGGGCTATCTCTGTACCCCTGTCAATGTGGGTTCTCTCTGTACCCCTGTCAATGTGGGTTCTCTCTGTTCCCCTGTCAATGTGGGCTATTTCTGTACCCCTGTCAATGTGGGTTCTCTCTGAGCCCGTCAATGTGGGTACTCTCTTTACCCCTGTCAATGTGGGCTATCTCTGTTCCCCTGTCAATGTGGGCTATCTCTGTTCCCCTGTCAATGTGGGCTCTATGTGCCCCTGTCAATGTGGGCTCTCTGTGCACCTGTCAATGTGGGCTCTCTCTGTACCCCTGTCAATGTGGGCTCTCTGTGCCCCTGTCAATATGGGCTCTCTGTGTCCCTGTGAATGTGGTTTCTCTCTGTACCCCTGTCTATGTGGGTTCTATGTGCCGCTGTCAATGTGGGCTCTCTGTACCATTGTCAATGTGGGTTCGCTCTGTTCCACTGTGATTGTGAGCTCTCTCTTTGCCCCTCTCACTTTGGGCTTTCACTGTGCCTGTGCCATCCTGGGCAATCTCTCTCCCCCTGTCACTTTGGGCTCTCACTGTTCCTGTGCCATTGTGGGCCGTCTCTCTCCCCCTGTCAAAGTGGGTTCTCTCTGTACCCCTGTCGATGTGGGTTCTCTTTGTACCCCTGTCAATGTGGGTTCTCTCTGTAACACTGTCAATCTGGGTTCTCTCTGTTCTACTGTGATTGTGAGCTCTCTCTTTGCCCCTGTCACTTTGGGCTCTCACTGTGCCTGTGCCATTGTGGGCCGTCTCTCTCCCCCTGTCAAAGTGGGTTCTCTCTGTACCCCTGTCGATGTGGGTTCTCTCTGTACCCCTGTCAATGTGGGCTCTCTCTGTTCCCCTGTCAATGTGGGTGCTCTCTGTACCCCTGTCAATGTGGGTTCTCTCTGTTCCTCTGCCAATGTGGGTTCTCTCTGTACCCCTGTCAATGTGGGCTCTCTCTGTTCCCCTGTCAATGTGGGCTATCTCTGTACCCCTGTCAATGTGGGTTCTCTCTATACCCCTGTCAATGTGGGTGCTCTCTGTACCCCTGTCAATGTGGGTGCTCTCTGTACCCCTGTCAATGTGGGCTCACTCTGATCCGCTGTCAATGTGGGCAATCTCTGTGCCCCTATCAATGTGGGTTCTCTCTGTACCTCTGTGATTGTGAGCTCTCTCTTTGCCCCTCTCACTCTGGGCTCTCACTGTGCCTGTCCCATTGTGGGCAATCTCTCTCCCCCTGTCAATGTGGGCTATCTCTGTTCGCCTGTCAATGTGGGTTCTCTCTGTACCCCTGTCAATGTGGGTTCTCTCTGTACCCCTGACAATGTGGGTTCTCTCTGTGCCCCTGTCAATGTGGGTTCTCTCTGTACCCCTGTCAATGTGGGCTATCTCTGTTCGCCTGTCAATGTGGGTTCTCTCTGTACCCCTGTCAATGTGGGTTCTCTCTGTGCCCCTGTCAATGTGGGTTCTCTCTGTACCCCTGTCAATGTGGGCTATCTCTGTTCGCCTGTCAATGTGGGTTCTCTCTGTACCCCTGTCAATGTGGGTTCTCTCTGTGCCCCTGTCAATGTGGGTTCTCTCTGTTCCACTGTGATTGTGAGCTCTCTCTTTGCCCCTCTCACTTTGGGCTCACACTGTGCCTGTGCCATTGTGGGCAATCTCTCTCCCCCTGACAATGTGGGCTCTCTCTGTTCCACTGTCTATGTGGGTTCTCTCTGTTCCCCTGTCAATGTGGGTTCTCTCTGTTCCCCTGTCAATGTGGGCTTTCTCTGTTCCCCTGTCAATGTGGGTTCTCTCTGTACCCCTGTCAATGTGGGCTCTCTCTGTTCCCCTGTCAATGTGGGTTCTCTTTGTACCCCTGTCAATGTGGGTTCTCTCTGTTCCCCTGTCAATGTGGGTTCTCTCTGTACCCCTGTCAATGTGGGCTCTCTCTGTTTTCCTGTCAATGTGGGTTCTCTCTGTTCCCCAGTCAATGTGGGTTCTCTCTGTACCCCTGTCAATGTGGGCTTTCTCTGTTCCCCTGTCAATGTGGGTTCTCTATGTACCCCTGTCAATGTGGGTTCTCTCTGTTCCCCTGTCAATGTGGGTTCTCTTTGTACCCCTGTCTATGTGGGTTCTCTCTGTTCCGCTGTCAATGTGGGTTCTCTCTGTTCCCCTGTCAATGTGGGCTTTCTCTGTTCCCCTATCAATGTGGGTTGTCTATGTACCCCTGTCAATGTGGGTTCTCTCTGTACCCCTGTCAATGTGGGCTCTCTCTGTTTTCATGTCAATGTGGGTTCTCTCTGTTCCCCTGCCAATGTTGGTTCTGTCTGTACCCCTGTCAATGTGGGTTCTCTCTGTACCATTGTCAATCTGGGTTCTCTCGGTTCCACTGTGATTGTGAGCCATCTCTTTGCCCCTCTCACTTTGGGCTCTCACTGTGCCTGTGCCATTGTGGGCAATCTCTCTCCCCCTGTCAATGTGGGCTCTCTCTGTTCCCCTGTCAATGTGGGTTCTCTCTGTACCCCTGTCAAAGTGGGCTATCTCTGTTCCCCTGTCAATGTGGGCTCTCTGTGCCCCTGTCAATGTGGGCTCTCTGTGTCCCTGTCAAAGTGGGTTCTCTGTGTTCCCCTGTCATTGTGGGTTTTCTGTACCCCTGTCATTGTGGGATCTCTCTGTTCCCCTGTCAATGTGGGTTCTCTCTGTACCCCCTGTCAATGTGGGTTCTCTCTGTTCCCCTGTCAATGTGGGTTCTCTTTTTACCCCTGTCAATGTGGGCTCTCTATGTATCCCTGTCAATGTGGGTTATCTCTGTTCCTCTGCCAATGTGTCTTCTCTCTGTACCCCTGTCAATGTGGGTTCTCTCTGTTCCCCTGTCAACGTGGGCTATCTCTGTGTCCCTGTCAACGTGGGTTCTCTGTGTTCCCCTGTCAATGTGGGTTCTCTGTTTTCCCCTGTCAATGTGGGTTCTCTCTGTACCATTGTCAATGTGGGTTCTCTCTGCTCCACTGTGATTGTGAGCTCTCTCTTTGCCCATCTCACTTTGGGCTCTCACTGTGCCTGTGCCATTGTGGGCAATCTCTCTCCCCCTGTCAATGTGGGCTCTCTGTGTCCCTGTCAAAGTGGGCTATCTCTGTTCCCCTGTCAATATGGGTTATCTCTGTTCCCCTGTCAATTTGGGCTCTATGTGCCCCTGTGAATGTGGGCTATCTGTGCCCCTGTCAATATGGGCTCTCTGTGCCCCTGTCAATGTGGGCTCTCTGTGTCCCTGTCAAAGTGGGTTCTCTGTGTTCCCCTGTCAATGTGGGTTCTCTGTGCCTCTGTCAATGTGGGTTCTTTCTGTGCCCTTGTCTATCTGGGTCTCTTACTGCTCCTGTCAATGTGGCCTCTCTCTGAGCCTCCCTCAATGTGGGCTCTTTCTGTACCCCTGTTATAGCAGGCTCTCTCTGTGCCCCTTTCAATGTGGGCTGTGTCTATGCCCCTTTCAATGTGGGCTCTCTCTGTGCCTTTGTCTATGTGGGCTCTCTGTGTGCTAGTGTCAATGTGGAGTGTCTTTGTGCCCTTTGTCAATGCGGGGTTTCTCTATGCCTCAGTCAATGCGGCTCTCTCTCTGTACCCTTGCCAACATGATCTCTCTCTGGACCCTTGCCAACATAATCTCTCTCTCTACCCGTGGCAACATGATCTCCCTCTGTGCCCCTTTCAATGTGGGCTATCTCTGTACCTCTGTCAATGTGGGCTATCTCTGTTCCCTTGTCAATGTGGGTTCTCTCTGTACCCCTGTCAATGTGAGTTCTCTCTGTTCCCTTGTCAATGTGGGTTCTCTCTGTACCCGTCAATGTGGGTTCTTTCTGTTCCCCTGTCAATGTGGGTTCTCTCTGTACCCCTGTCAATGTTGGTTCTCTCTGTTCCCCTGTCAAAGTGGGTTCTCTCTGTACCATTGTCAATGTGGGTTCACTCTGCTCCACTGTGATTGTGAGCTCTCTCTTTGCCCCTCTCTCTTTGGGCTTTCACTGTGCCTGTGCCATTGTTGGCAATCTCTCTCCCCCTGACAATGTGGGCTATCTCTGTACCCCTGTCAATGTGGGTTCTCTCTGTACCCCTGTCAATGTGGGTTCTCTCTGTTCCCCTGTCAATGTGGGCTATTTCTGTACCCCTGTCAATGTGGGTTCTCTCTGAGCCCGTCAATGTGGGTACTCTCTTTACCCCTGTCAATGTGGGCTATCTCTGTTCCCCTGTCAATGTGGGCTATCTCTGTTCCCCTGTCAATGTGGGTTCTCTGTGCACCTGTCAATGTGGGCTCTCTCTGTACCCCTGTCAATGTGGGCTCTCTGTGCCCCTGTCAATATGGGCTCTCTGTGTCCCTGTGAATGTGGTTTCTCTCTGTACCCCTGTCTATGTGGGTTCTATGTGCCGCTGTCAATGTGGGCTCTCTGTACCATTGTCAATGTGGGTTCGCTCTGTTCCACTGTGATTGTGAGCTCTCTCTTTGCCCCTCTCACTTTGGGCTTTCACTGTGCCTGTGCCATCCTGGGCAATCTCTCTCCCCCTGTCACTTTGGGCTCTCACTGTTCCTGTGCCATTGTGGGCCGTCTCTCTCCCCCTGTCAAAGTGGGTTCTCTCTGTACCCCTGTCGATGTGGGTTCTCTTTGTACCCCTGTCAATGTGGGTTCTCTCTGTAACACTGTCAATCTGGGTTCTCTCTGTTCTACTGTGATTGTGAGCTCTCTCTTTGCCCCTGTCACTTTGGGCTCTCACTGTGCCTGTGCCATTGTGGGCCGTCTCTCTCCCCCTGTCAAAGTGGGTTCTCTCTGTACCCCTGTCGATGTGGGTTCTCTCTGTACCCCTGTCAATGTGGGCTCTCTCTGTTCCCCTGTCAATGTGGGTGCTCTCTGTACCCCTGTCAATGTGGGTTCTCTCTGTTCCTCTGCCAATGTGGGTTCTCTCTGTACCCCTGTCAATGTGGGCTCTCTCTGTTCCCCTGTCAATGTGGGCTATCTCTGTACCCCTGTCAATGTGGGTTCTCTCTATACCCCTGTCAATGTGGGTGCTCTCTGTACCCCTGTCAATGTGGGTGCTCTCTGTACCCCTGTCAATGTGGGCTCACTCTGATCCGCTGTCAATGTGGGCAATCTCTGTGCCCCTATCAATGTGGGTTCTCTCTGTACCTCTGTGATTGTGAGCTCTCTCTTTGCCCCTCTCACTCTGGGCTCTCACTGTGCCTGTCCCATTGTGGGCAATCTCTCTCCCCCTGTCAATGTGGGCTATCTCTGTTCGCCTGTCAATGTGGGTTCTCTCTGTACCCCTGTCAATGTGGGTTCTCTCTGTACCCCTGACAATGTGGGTTCTCTCTGTGCCCCTGTCAATGTGGGTTCTCTCTGTACCCCTGTCAATGTGGGCTATCTCTGTTCGCCTGTCAATGTGGGTTCTCTCTGTACCCCTGTCAATGTGGGTTCTCTCTGTGCCCCTGTCAATGTGGGTTCTCTCTGTACCCCTGTCAATGTGGGCTATCTCTGTTCGCCTGTCAATGTGGGTTCTCTCTGTACCCCTGTCAATGTGGGTTCTCTCTGTGCCCCTGTCAATGTGGGTTCTCTCTGTTCCACTGTGATTGTGAGCTCTCTCTTTGCCCCTCTCACTTTGGGCTCACACTGTGCCTGTGCCATTGTGGGCAATCTCTCTCCCCCTGACAATGTGGGCTCTCTCTGTTCCACTGTCTATGTGGGTTCTCTCTGTTCCCCTGTCAATGTGGGTTCTCTCTGTTCCCCTGTCAATGTGGGCTTTCTCTGTTCCCCTGTCAATGTGGGTTCTCTCTGTACCCCTGTCAATGTGGGCTCTCTCTGTTCCCCTGTCAATGTGGGTTCTCTTTGTACCCCTGTCAATGTGGGTTCTCTCTGTTCCCCTGTCAATGTGGGTTCTCTCTGTACCCCTGTCAATGTGGGCTCTCTCTGTTTTCCTGTCAATGTGGGTTCTCTCTGTTCCCCAGTCAATGTGGGTTCTCTCTGTACCCCTGTCAATGTGGGCTTTCTCTGTTCCCCTGTCAATGTGGGTTCTCTATGTACCCCTGTCAATGTGGGTTCTCTCTGTTCCCCTGTCAATGTGGGTTCTCTTTGTACCCCTGTCTATGTGGGTTCTCTCTGTTCCGCTGTCAATGTGGGTTCTCTCTGTTCCCCTGTCAATGTGGGCTTTCTCTGTTCCCCTATCAATGTGGGTTGTCTATGTACCCCTGTCAATGTGGGTTCTCTCTGTACCCCTGTCAATGTGGGCTCTCTCTGTTTTCATGTCAATGTGGGTTCTCTCTGTTCCCCTGCCAATGTTGGTTCTGTCTGTACCCCTGTCAATGTGGGTTCTCTCTGTACCATTGTCAATCTGGGTTCTCTCGGTTCCACTGTGATTGTGAGCCATCTCTTTGCCCCTCTCACTTTGGGCTCTCACTGTGCCTGTGCCATTGTGGGCAATCTCTCTCCCCCTGTCAATGTGGGCTCTCTCTGTTCCCCTGTCAATGTGGGTTCTCTCTGTACCCCTGTCAAAGTGGGCTATCTCTGTTCCCCTGTCAATGTGGGCTCTCTGTGCCCCTGTCAATGTGGGCTCTCTGTGTCCCTGTCAAAGTGGGTTCTCTGTGTTCCCCTGTCATTGTGGGTTTTCTGTACCCCTGTCATTGTGGGATCTCTCTGTTCCCCTGTCAATGTGGGTTCTCTCTGTACCCCCTGTCAATGTGGGTTCTCTCTGTTCCCCTGTCAATGTGGGTTCTCTTTTTACCCCTGTCAATGTGGGCTCTCTATGTATCCCTGTCAATGTGGGTTATCTCTGTTCCTCTGCCAATGTGGCTTCTCTCTGTACCCCTGTCAATGTGGGTTCTCTCTGTTCCCCTGTCAACGTGGGCTATCTCTGTGTCCCTGTCAACGTGGGTTCTCTGTGTTCCCCTGTCAATGTGGGTTCTCTGTTTTCCCCTGTCAATGTGGGTTCTCTCTGTACCATTGTCAATGTGGGTTCTCTCTGCTCCACTGTGATTGTGAGCTCTCTCTTTGCCCATCTCACTTTGGGCTCTCACTGTGCCTGTGCCATTGTGGGCAATCTCTCTCCCCCTGTCAATGTGGGCTCTCTGTGTCCCTGTCAAAGTGGGCTATCTCTGTTCCCCTGTCAATATGGGTTATCTCTGTTCCCCTGTCAATTTGGGCTCTATGTGCCCCTGTGAATGTGGGCTATCTGTGCCCCTGTCAATATGGGCTCTCTGTGCCCCTGTCAATGTGGGCTCTCTGTGTCCCTGTCAAAGTGGGTTCTCTGTGTTCCCCTGTCAATGTGGGTTCTCTGTGCCTCTGTCAATGTGGGTTCTTTCTGTGCCCTTGTCTATCTGGGTCTCTTACTGCTCCTGTCAATGTGGCCTCTCTCTGAGCCTCCCTCAATGTGGGCTCTTTCTGTACCCCTGTTATAGCAGGCTCTCTCTGTGCCCCTTTCAATGTGGGCTGTGTCTATGCCCCTTTCAATGTGGGCTCTCTCTGTGCCTTTGTCTATGTGGGCTCTCTGTGTGCTAGTGTCAATGTGGAGTGTCTTTGTGCCCTTTGTCAATGCGGGGTTTCTCTATGCCTCAGTCAATGCGGCTCTCTCTCTGTACCCTTGCCAACATGATCTCTCTCTGGACCCTTGCCAACATAATCTCTCTCTCTACCCGTGGCAACATGATCTCCCTCTGTGCCCCTTTCAATGTGGGCTATCTCTGTACCTCTGTCAATGTGGGCTATCTCTGTTCCCTTGTCAATGTGGGTTCTCTCTGTACCCCTGTCAATGTGAGTTCTCTCTGTTCCCTTGTCAATGTGGGTTCTCTCTGTACCCGTCAATGTGGGTTCTTTCTGTTCCCCTGTCAATGTGGGTTCTCTCTGTACCCCTGTCAATGTGGGTTCTCTCTGTACCATTGTCAATCTGGGTTCTCTCTGTTCCACTGTGATTGTGAGCTCTGTCTTTGCGCCTCTCAGTTTGGGCTCTCACTGTGCCTGTGCCATTGTGGGCAATCTCTCTCCCCCTGACAATGTGGGCTATCACTGTGCCCCTGTCAATGTGGGCTCTCTCTGTTCCCCTGTCAATGTGTGTTCTCTCTGTACCCCTGTCAAAGTGGGCTATCTGTGTTCCCCTGTCAATATGGGCTACCTCTGTTTCCCTGTCAATGTGGGCTCTATGTGCCCCTGTGAATGTGGGCTCTCTGTGTCCCTGTCAATGTGGGTTTTCTGTACCCCTGTCAATGTGGGCTCTCTCTGTTCCCCTGTCAATGTGGGTTCTCTCTGTACCCCTGTTAATGTGGGCTCTCTCTGTTCTCCTGTCAATGTGGGTTCTCTTTTTACCCCTGTCAATGTGGGCTCTCTATGTATCCCTGTCAATGTGGGTTATCTCTGTTCCTCTGCCAATGTGGGTTCTCTCTGTTCCCCTGTCAAGGTGGGTTCTCTCTGTACCATTGTCAATGTGGGTTCTCTCTGCTCCACTGTGATTGTGAGCTCTCTCTTTGCCCCTCTCACTTTGGGCTTTCACTGTGCCTGTGCCATTGTGGGCAATCTCTCTCCCCCTGTCAATGTGGGCTCTCTGTGTCCCTGTCAATGTGGGTTCTCTGTGTTCCCCTGTCAATGTGGGTTCTCTCTGTACCCCTGTCAATGTGGGCTCTCTCTGATCCCCTGTCAATGTGGGTTCTCTTTGTACCCCTGTCAATGTGGGTTCCCTCTGCACCCCTGTCAATATGGGCTATCTCTGTTCCCCTGTCAATGTGGGTTCTCTCTGTACCCCTGTCAATGTGGGCTATCTCTGTTCGCCTGTCAATGTGGGTTCTCTCTGTACCCCTGTCAATGTGGGTTCTCTCTGTACCCCTGTCAATGTGGGTTCTCTCTGTGCCCCTGTCAATGTGGGTTCTCTCTGTACCCCTGTCAATGTGGGCTATCTCTGTTCGCCTGTCAATGTGGGTTCTCTCTGTACCCCTGTCAATGTGGGTTCTCTCTGTGCCCCTGTCAATGTGGGTTCTCTCTGTACCCCTGTCAATATGGGCTATCTCTGTTCCCCTGTCAATGTGGGTTCTCTCTGTACCCCTGTCAATGTGGGCTATCTCTGTTCGCCTGTCAATGTGGGTTCTCTCTGTACCCCTGTCAATGTGGGTTCTCTCTGTGCCCCTGTCAATGTGGGTTCTCTCTGTACCCCTGTCAATGTGGGCTATCTCTGTTCGCCTGTCAATGTGGGTTCTCTCTGTACCCCTGTCAATGTGGGTTCTCTCTGTGCCCCTGTCAATGTGGGTTCTCTCTGTTCCCCTGTCAATGTGGGCTTTCTCTGTTCCCCTGTCAATCTGGGTTCTCTCTGTACCCCTGTCAATGTGGGCTCTCTCTGTTCCCCTGTCAATGTGGGTTCTCTATGTACCCCTGTCAATGTGGGTTCTCTCTGTTCCCCTGTCAATGTGGGTTCTCTTTGTACCCCTGTCTATGTGGGTTCTCTCTGTTCCCCTGTCAATGTGGGTTCTCTCTGTTCCACTGTCAATGTGGGCTTTCTCTGTTCCCCTGTCAATGTGGGTTGTCTATGTACCCCTGTCAATGTGGGTTCTCTCTGTACCCCTGTCAATGTGGGCTCTCTCTGTTTTCATGTCAATGTGGGTTCTCTCTGTTCCCCTGCCAATGTTGGTTCTGTCTGTACCCCTGTCAATGTGGGTTCTCTCTGTACCATTGTCAATCTGGGTTCTCTCGGTTCCACTGTGATTGTGAGCCATCTCTTTGCCCCTCTCACTTTGGGCTCTCACTGTGCCTGTGCCATTGTGGGCAATCTCTATCCCCCTGTCAATGTGGGCTCTCTCTGTTCCCCTGTCAATGTGGGTTCTCTCTGTACCCCTGTCAAAGTGGGCTATCTCTGTTCCCCTGTCAATGTGGGCTCTATGTGCCCCTGTGAATGTGGGCTATCTGTGCCCCTGTCTATATGGGCTCTCTGTGCCCCTGTCAATGTGGGCTCTCTGTGTCCCTGTCAAAGTGGGTTCTCTGTGTTCCCCTGTCAATGTGGGCTTTCTCTTTTCCCCTGTCAATGTGGGTTCTCTATGTACCCCTGTCAATGTGGGTTCTCTCTGTACCCCTGTCAATGCGGGCTCTCTCTGTTTTCATGTCAATGTGGGTTCTCTCTGTTCCCCTGCCAATGTTGGTTCTGTCTGTACCCCTGTCAATGTGGGTTCTCTCTGTACCATTGTCAATCTGGGTTCTCTCGGTTCCACTGTGATTGTGAGCCATCTCTTTGCCCCTCTCACTTTGGGCTCTCACTGTGCCTGTGCCATTGTGGGCAATCTCTCTCCCCCTGTCAATGTGGGCTCTCTCTGTACCGCTGTCAATGTGGGCTATCTCTGTGTCCCTGTCAATGTGGGCTATCTCTGTGTCCCTGTCAATGTGGGCTATCTCTGTTCCCCTGTCAATGTGGGCTCTATGTGCCCCTGTGAATGTGGGCTCTCTGTGTCCCTGTCAAAGTGGGTTCTCTGTGTTCCCCTGTCATTGTGGGTTTTCTGTACCCCTGTCAATGTGGGCTATCTCTGTACCCCTGTCAATGTGGGTTCTCTCTGTACCCCTGTCAATGTGGGCTATCTCTGTACCCCTGTCAATGTGGGTTCTCTCTGTTCCCCTGTCAAAGTGGGTTCTCTCTGTACCATTGTCAATGTGGGTTCTCTCTGCTCCACTGTGTTTGTGAGCTCTCTCTTTGCCCCTCTCACTTTGGGCTTTCACTGTGCCTGTGCCATTGTGGGCAATTTCTCTCCCCCTGTCAATGTGGGCTCTCTGTGTCCCTGTCAATGTGGGTTCTCTGTGTTCCCCTGTCAATGTGGGTTCTCTGTACCCCTGTCAATGTGGGCTCTCTCTTTTCCCCTGTCAATGTGGGTTCTCTCTGTGCCCCTGTCAATATGGGCTCTCTGTGTCCCTGTCAATGTGGTTTCTCTCTGTACCCCTGTCTATGTGGGTTCTATGTGCCGCTGTCAATGTGGGCTCTCTGTGCCCCTGTCAATGTGGGCTATCTCTGTACCATTGTCAATGTGGGTTCTCTCTGTTCCACTGTGATTGTGAGCTCTCTCTTTGCCCCTCTCACTTTGGGCTTTCACTGTGCCTGTGCCATTGTGGGCAATCTCAATCCCCCTGACAATGTGGGCTATCTCTGTACCCCTGTCAATCTGGGCTCTCTCTGTTCCTCTGTCAATGTGGGTTCTCTCTGTACCCCTGTCAATGTGGGCTCTCTCTGTACCCCAGTCAATGTGGGTTCTCTCTGTTCCCCTGTCAATGTGGGCTATCTCTGTACCCCTGTCAATGTGGGTTCTCTCTGAGCCCGTCAATGTGGGCTATCTCTGTACCCCTGGCAATGTGGGTTCTCTCTGTACCCCTGTCAATGTGGGTTCTCTCTGTTCCCGTCAATGTGGGCTATCTCTGTACCCCTGTCAATGTGGGTTCTCTCTGTACCCATCAATGTGGGTTCTCTCTGTACCCCTGTCAATGTGGGTTCTCTCTGTACCCCTGTCAATGTTGGTTCTCTCTGTTCCCCTGTCAAAGTGGGTTCTCTCTGTACCATTGTCAATGTGGGTTCACTCTGCTCCACTGTGATTGTGAGCTCTCTCTTTGCCCCTCTCTCTTTGGGCTTTCACTGTGCCTGTGCCATTGTTGGCAATCTCTCTCCCCCTGACAATGTGGGCTATCTCTGTACCCCTGTCAATGTGGGTTCTCTCTGTACCCCTGTCAATGTGGGTTCTCTCTGTTCCCCTGTCAATGTGGGCTATTTCTGTACCCCTGTCAATGTGGGTTCTCTCTGAGCCCGTCAATGTGGGTACTCTCTTTACCCCTGTCAATGTGGGCTATCTCTGTTCCCCTGTCAATGTGGGCTATCTCTGTTCCCCTGTCAATGTGGGCTCTATGTGCCCCTGTCAATGTGGGCTCTCTGTGCACCTGTCAATGTGGGCTCTCTCTGTACCCCTGTCAATGTGGGCTCTCTGTGCCCCTGTCAATATGGGCTCTCTGTGTCCCTGTGAATGTGGTTTCTCTCTGTACCCCTGTCTATGTGGGTTCTATGTGCCGCTGTCAATGTGGGCTCTCTGTACCATTGTCAATGTGGGTTCACTCTGTTCCACTGTGATTGTGAGCTCTCTCTTTGCCCCTCTCACTTTGGGCTTTCACTGTGCCTGTGCCATCCTGGGCAATCTCTCTCCCCCTGTCACTTTGGGCTCTCACTGTTCCTGTGCCATTGTGGGCCGTCTCTCTCCCCCTGTCAAAGTGGGTTCTCTCTGTACCCCTGTCGATGTGGGTTCTCTTTGTACCCCTGTCAATGTGGGTTCTCTCTGTAACACTGTCAATCTGGGTTCTCTCTGTTCTACTGTGATTGTGAGCTCTCTCTTTGCCCCTGTCACTTTGGGCTCTCACTGTGCCTGTGCCATTGTGGGCCGTCTCTCTCCCCCTGTCAAAGTGGGTTCTCTCTGTACCCCTGTCGATGTGGGTTCTCTCTGTACCCCTGTCAATGTGGGCTCTCTCTGTTCCCCTGTCAATGTGGGTGCTCTCTGTACCCCTGTCAATGTGGGTTCTCTCTGTTCCTCTGCCAATGTGGGTTCTCTCTGTACCCCTGTCAATGTGGGCTCTCTCTGTTCCCCTGTCAATGTGGGCTATCTCTGTACCCCTGTCAATGTGGGTTCTCTCTATACCCCTGTCAATGTGGGTGCTCTCTGTACCCCTGTCAATGTGGGTGCTCTCTGTACCCCTGTCAATGTGGGCTCACTCTGATCCGCTGTCAATGTGGGCAATCTCTGTGCCCCTATCAATGTGGGTTCTCTCTGTACCTCTGTGATTGTGAGCTCTCTCTTTGCCCCTCTCACTCTGGGCTCTCACTGTGCCTGTCCCATTGTGGGCAATCTCTCTCCCCCTGTCAATGTGGGCTATCTCTGTTCGCCTGTCAATGTGGGTTCTCTCTGTACCCCTGTCAATGTGGGTTCTCTCTGTACCCCTGACAATGTGGGTTCTCTCTGTGCCCCTGTCAATGTGGGTTCTCTCTGTACCCCTGTCAATGTGGGCTATCTCTGTTCGCCTGTCAATGTGGGTTCTCTCTGTACCCCTGTCAATGTGGGTTCTCTCTGTGCCCCTGTCAATGTGGGTTCTCTCTGTACCCCTGTCAATGTGGGCTATCTCTGTTCGCCTGTCAATGTGGGTTCTCTCTGTACCCCTGTCAATGTGGGTTCTCTCTGTGCCCCTGTCAATGTGGGTTCTCTCTGTTCCACTGTGATTGTGAGCTCTCTCTTTGCCCCTCTCACTTTGGGCTCACACTGTGCCTGTGCCATTGTGGGCAATCTCTCTCCCCCTGACAATGTGGGCTCTCTCTGTTCCACTGTCTATGTGGGTTCTCTCTGTTCCCCTGTCAATGTGGGTTCTCTCTGTTCCCCTGTCAATGTGGGCTTTCTCTGTTCCCCTGTCAATGTGGGTTCTCTCTGTACCCCTGTCAATGTGGGCTCTCTCTGTTCCCCTGTCAATGTGGGTTCTCTTTGTACCCCTGTCAATGTGGGTTCTCTCTGTTCCCCTGTCAATGTGGGTTCTCTCTGTACCCCTGTCAATGTGGGCTCTCTCTGTTTTCCTGTCAATGTGGGTTCTCTCTGTTCCCCAGTCAATGTGGGTTCTCTCTGTACCCCTGTCAATGTGGGCTTTCTCTGTTCCCCTGTCAATGTGGGTTCTCTATGTACCCCTGTCAATGTGGGTTCTCTCTGTTCCCCTGTCAATGTGGGTTCTCTTTGTACCCCTGTCTATGTGGGTTCTCTCTGTTCCGCTGTCAATGTGGGTTCTCTCTGTTCCCCTGTCAATGTGGGCTTTCTCTGTTCCCCTATCAATGTGGGTTGTCTATGTACCCCTGTCAATGTGGGTTCTCTCTGTACCCCTGTCAATGTGGGCTCTCTCTGTTTTCATGTCAATGTGGGTTCTCTCTGTTCCCCTGCCAATGTTGGTTCTGTCTGTACCCCTGTCAATGTGGGTTCTCTCTGTACCATTGTCAATCTGGGTTCTCTCGGTTCCACTGTGATTGTGAGCCATCTCTTTGCCCCTCTCACTTTGGGCTCTCACTGTGCCTGTGCCATTGTGGGCAATCTCTCTCCCCCTGTCAATGCGGGCTCTCTCTGTTCCCCTGTCAATGTGGGTTCTCTCTGTACCCCTGTCAAAGTGGGCTATCTCTGTTCCCCTGTCAATGTGGGCTCTCTGTGCCCCTGTCAATGTGGGCTCTCTGTGTCCCTGTCAAAGTGGGTTCTCTGTGTTCCCCTGTCATTGTGGGTTTTCTGTACCCCTGTCAATGTGGGATCTCTCTGTTCCCCTGTCAATGTGGGTTCTCTCTGTACCCCCTGTCAATGTGGGTTCTCTCTGTTCCCCTGTCAATGTGGGTTCTCTTTTTACCCCTGTCAATGTGGGCTCTCTATGTATCCCTGTCAATGTGGGTTATCTCTGTTCCTCTGCCAATGTGGCTTCTCTCTGTACCCCTGTCAATGTGGGTTCTCTCTGTTCCCCTGTCAACGTGGGCTATCTCTGTGTCCCTGTCAACGTGGGTTCTCTGTGTTCCCCTGTCAATGTGGGTTCTCTGTTTTCCCCTGTCAATGTGGGTTCTCTCTGTACCATTGTCAATGTGGGTTCTCTCTGCTCCACTGTGATTGTGAGCTCTCTCTTTGCCCATCTCACTTTGGGCTCTCACTGTGCCTGTGCCATTGTGGGCAATCTCTCTCCCCCTGTCAATGTGGGCTCTCTGTGTCCCTGTCAAAGTGGGCTATCTCTGTTCCCCTGTCAATATGGGTTATCTCTGTTCCCCTGTCAATTTGGGCTCTATGTGCCCCTGTGAATGTGGGCTATCTGTGCCCCTGTCAATATGGGCTCTCTGTGCCCCTGTCAATGTGGGCTCTCTGTGTCCCTGTCAAAGTGGGTTCTCTGTGTTCCCCTGTCAATGTGGGTTCTCTGTGCCTCTGTCAATGTGGGTTCTTTCTGTGCCCTTGTCTATCTGGGTCTCTTACTGCTCCTGTCAATGTGGCCTCTCTCTGAGCCTCCCTCAATGTGGGCTCTTTCTGTACCCCTGTTATAGCAGGCTCTCTCTGTGCCCCTTTCAATGTGGGCTGTGTCTATGCCCCTTTCAATGTGGGCTCTCTCTGTGCCTTTGTCTATGTGGGCTCTCTGTGTGCTAGTGTCAATGTGGAGTGTCTTTGTGCCCTTTGTCAATGCGGGGTTTCTCTATGCCTCAGTCAATGCGGCTCTCTCTCTGTACCCTTGCCAACATGATCTCTCTCTGGACCCTTGCCAACATAATCTCTCTCTCTACCCGTGGCAACATGATCTCCCTCTGTGCCCCTTTCAATGTGGGCTATCTCTGTACCTCTGTCAATGTGGGCTATCTCTGTTCCCTTGTCAATGTGGGTTCTCTCTGTACCCCTGTCAATGTGAGTTCTCTCTGTTCCCTTGTCAATGTGGGCTATCTCTGTACCCGTCAATGTGGGTTCTTTCTGTTCCCCTGTCAATGTGGGTTCTCTCTGTACCCCTGTCAATGTGGGTTCTCTCTGTACCATTGTCAATCTGGGTTCTCTCTGTTCCACTGTGATTGTGAGCTCTGTCTTTGCGCCTCTCAGTTTGGGCTCTCACTGTGCCTGTGCCATTGTGGGCAATCTCTCTCCCCCTGACAATGTGGGCTATCACTGTGCCCCTGTCAATGTGGGCTCTCTCTGTTCCCCTGTCAATGTGTGTTCTCTCTGTACCCCTGTCAAAGTGGGCTATCTGTGTTCCCCTGTCAATATGGGCTACCTCTGTTTCCCTGTCAATGTGGGCTCTATGTGCCCCTGTGAATGTGGGCTCTCTGTGTCCCTGTCAATGTGGGTTTTCTGTACCCCTGTCAATGTGGGCTCTCTCTGTTCCCCTGTCAATGTGGGTTCTCTCTGTACCCCTGTTAATGTGGGCTCTCTCTGTTCTCCTGTCAATGTGGGTTCTCTTTTTACCCCTGTCAATGTGGGCTCTCTATGTATCCCTGTCAATGTGGGTTATCTCTGTTCCTCTGCCAATGTGGGTTCTCTCTGTTCCCCTGTCAAGGTGGGTTCTCTCTGTACCATTGTCAATGTGGGTTCTCTCTGCTCCACTGTGTTTGTGAGCTCTCTCTTTGCCCCTCTCACTTTGGACTTTCACTGTGCCTGTGCCATTGTGGGCAATCTCTCTCCCCCTGTCAATGTGGGCTCTCTGTGTCCCTGTCAATGTGGGTTCTCTGTGTTCCCCTGTCAATGTGGGTTCTCTCTGTACCCCTGTCAATGTGGGCTCTCTCTGATCCCCTGTCAATGTGGGTTCTCTTTGTACCCCTGTCAATGTGGGTTCCCTCTGCACCCCTGTCAATATGGGCTATCTCTGTTCCCCTGTCAATGTGGGTTCTCTCTGTACCCCTGTCAATGTGGGCTATCTCTGTTCGCCTGTCAATGTGGGTTCTCTCTGTACCCCTGTCAATGTGGGTTCTCTCTGTACCCCTGTCAATGTGGGTTCTCTCTGTGCCCCTGTCAATGTGGGTTCTCTCTGTACCCCTGTCAATGTGGGCTATCTCTGTTCGCCTGTCAATGTGGGTTCTCTCTGTACCCCTGTCAATGTGGGTTCTCTCTGTGCCCCTGTCAATGTGGGTTCTCTCTGTACCCCTGTCAATATGGGCTATCTCTGTTCCCCTGTCAATGTGGGTTCTCTCTGTACCCCTGTCAATGTGGGCTATCTCTGTTCGCCTGTCAATGTGGGTTCTCTCTGTACCCCTGTCAATGTGGGTTCTCTCTGTGCCCCTGTCAATGTGGGTTCTCTCTGTGCCCCTGTCAATGTGGGTTCTCTCTGTACCCCTGTCAATGTGGGCTATCTCTGTTCGCCTGTCAATGTGGGTTCTCTCTGTGCCCCTGTCAATGTGGGTTCTCTCTGTTCCCCTGTCAATGTGGGCTTTCTCTGTTCCCCTGTCAATCTGGGTTCTCTCTGTACCCCTGTCAATGTGGGCTCTCTCTGTTCCCCTGTCAATGTGGGTTCTCTATGTACCCCTGTTAATGTGGGCTCTCTCTGTTCTCCTGTCAATGTGGGTTCTCTTTTTACCCCTGTCAATGTGGGCTCTCTATGTATCCCTGCCAATGTGGGTTATCTCTGTTCCTCTGCCAATGTGGGTTCTCTCTGTTCCCCTGTCAAGGTGGGTTCTCTCTGTACCATTGTCAATGTGGGTTCTCTCTGCTCCACTGTGATTGTGAGCTCTCTCTTTGCCCCTCTCACTTTGGGCTTTCACTGTGCCTGTGCCATTGTGGGCAATCTCTCTCCCCCTGTCAATGTGGGCTCTCTGTGTCCCTGTCAATGTGGGTTCTCTGTGTTCCCCTGTCAATGTGGGTTCTCTCTGTACCCCTGTCAATGTGGGCTCTCTCTGATCCCCTGTCAATGTGGGTTCTCTTTGTACCCCTGTCAATGTGGGTTCCCTCTGCACCCCTGTCAATATGGGCTATCTCTGTTCCCCTGTCAATGTGGGTTCTCTCTGTACCCCTGTCAATGTGGGCTATCTCTGTTCGCCTGTCAATGTGGGTTCTCTCTGTACCCCTGTCAATGTGGGTTCTCTCTGTACCCCTGTCAATGTGGGTTCTCTCTGTGCCCCTGTCAATGTGGGTTCTCTCTGTACCCCTGTCAATGTGGGCTATCTCTGTTCGCCTGTCAATGTGGGTTCTCTCTGTACCCCTGTCAATGTGGGTTCTCTCTGTGCCCCTGTCAATGTGGGTTCTCTCTGTACCCCTGTCAATATGGGCTATCTCTGTTCCCCTGTCAATGTGGGTTCTCTCTGTACCCCTGTCAATGTGGGCTATCTCTGTTCGCCTGTCAATGTGGGTTCTCTCTGTACCCCTGTCAATGTGTGTTCTCTCTGTGCCCCTGTCAATGTGGGTTCTCTCTGTGCCCCTGTCAATGTGGGTTCTCTCTGTACCCCTGTCAATGTGGGCTATCTCTGTTCGCCTGTCAATGTGGGTTCTCTCTGTGCCCCTGTCAATGTGGGTTCTCTCTGTTCCCCTGTCAATGTGGGCTTTCTCTGTTCCCCTGTCAATCTGGGTTCTCTCTGTACCCCTGTCAATGTGGGCTCTCTCTGTTCCCCTGTCAATGTGGGTTCTCTATGTACCCCTGTCAATGTGGGTTCTCTCTGTTCCCCTGTCAATGTGGGTTCTCTTTGTACCCCTGTCTATGTGGGTTCTCTCTGTTCCCCTGTCAATGTGGGTTCTCTCTGTTCCACTGTCAATGTGGGCTTTCTCTGTTCCCCTGTCAATGTGGGTTGTCTATGTACCCCTGTCAATGTGGGTTCTCTCTGTACCCCTGTCAATGTGGGCTCTCTCTGTTTTCATGTCAATGTGGGTTCTCTCTGTTCCCCTGCCAATGTTGGTTCTGTCTGTACCCCTGTCAATGTGGGTTCTCTCTGTACCATTGTCAATCTGGGTTCTCTCGGTTCCACTGTGATTGTGAGCCATCTCTTTGCCCCTCTCACTTTGGGCTCTCACTGTGCCTGTGCCATTGTGGGCAATCTCTATCCCCCTGTCAATGTGGGCTCTCTCTGTTCCCCTGTCAATGTGGGTTCTCTCTGTACCCCTGTCAAAGTGGGCTATCTCTGTTCCCCTGTCAATGTGGGCTCTCTGTGTCCCTGTCAAAGTGGGTTCTCTGTGTTCCCCTGTCAATGTGGGCTTTCTCTTTTCCCCTGTCAATGTGGGTTCTCTATGTACCCCTGTCAATGTGGGTTCTCTCTGTACCCCTGTCAATGCGGGCTCTCTCTGTTTTCATGTCAATGTGGGTTCTCTCTGTTCCCCTGCCAATGTTGGTTCTGTCTGTACCCCTGTCAATGTGGGTTCTCTCTGTACCATTGTCAATCTGGGTTCTCTCGGTTCCACTGTGATTGTGAGCCATCTCTTTGCCCCTCTCACTTTGGGCTCTCACTGTGCCTGTGCCATTGTGGGCAATCTCTCTCCCCCTGTCAATGTGGGCTCTCTCTGTACCGCTGTCAATGTGGGCTATCTCTGTGTCCCTGTCAATGTGGGCTATCTCTGTGTCCCTGTCAATGTGGGCTATCTCTGTTCCCCTGTCAATGTGGGCTCTATGTGCCCCTGTGAATGTGGGCTCTCTGTGTCCCTGTCAAAGTGGGTTCTCTGTGTTCCCCTGTCATTGTGGGTTTTCTGTACCCCTGTCAATGTGGGCTCTCTCTGTTCCCCTGTCAATGTGGGTTCTCTCTGTACCCCCTGTCAATGTGGGTTCTCTCTGTTCCCCTGTCAATGTGGGTTCTCTCTGTACCCCTGTCAATGTGGGTTATCTCTGTTCCCCTGTCAAGGTGAGTTCTCTCTGTACCATTGTCAATGTGGGTTCTCTCTGCTCCACTGTGATTGTGAGCTCTCTCTTTGCCCCTCTCACTTTGGGATTTCACTGTGCCTGTGCCATTGTGGGCAATCTCTCTCCCCCTGACAATGTGGGCTATCTCTGTGTCCCTGTCAATGTGGGTTCTCTGTGTTCCCCTGTCAATGTGGGCTATCTCTGTACCCCTGTCAATGTGGGTTCTCTCTGTTCCCCTGTCAATGTGGGTTCTCTCTGTACCCCTGTCAATGTGGGCTATCTCTGTACCCCTGTCAATGTGGGTTCTCTCTGTACCCCTGTCAATGTGGGCTATCTCTGTACCCCTGTCAATGTGGGTTCTCTCTGTTCCCCTGTCAAAGTGGGTTCTCTCTGTACCATTGTCAATGTGGGTTCTCTCTGCTCCACTGTGTTTGTGAGCTCTCTCTTTGCCCCTCTCACTTTGGGCTTTCACTGTGCCTGTGCCATTGTGGGCAATTTCTCTCCCCCTGTCAATGTGGGCTCTCTGTGTCCCTGTCAATGTGGGTTCTCTGTGTTCCCCTGTCAATGTGGGTTCTCTGTACCCCTGTCAATGTGGGCTCTCTCTTTTCCCCTGTCAATGTGGGTTCTCTCTGTACCCCTGTCAATGTGGGCTCTCTCTGTTCCCCTGTCAATGTGGGTTCTCTTTGTACCCCTGTCAATGTGGGTTCTCTCTGTACCCCTGTCAATATGGGCTATCTCTGTTCCCCTGTCAATGTGGGTTCTCTCTGTACCCCTGTCAATGTGGGCTATCTCTGTTCGCCTGTCAATGTGGGTTCTCTCTGTACCCCTGTCAATGTGGGTTCTCTCTGTGCCCCTGTCAATGTGGGTTCTCTCTGTACCCCTGTCAATATGGGCTATCTCTGTTCGCCTGTCAATGTGGGTTCTCTCTGTACCCCTGTCAATGTGGGCTCTCTCTGTTCCCCTGTCAATGTGGGTTCTCTTTGTACCCCTGTCAATGTGGGTTCTCTCTGTTCCCCTGTCAATGTGGGTTCTCTCTGTACCCCTGTCAATGTGGGCTCTCTCTGTTTTCCTGTCAATGTGGGTTCTCTCTGTTCCCCTGTCAATGTGGGTTCTCTCTGTACCCCTGTCAATGTGGGCTTTCTCTGTTCCCCTGTCAATGTGGGTTCTCTTTGTACCCCTGTCAATGTGGGTTCTCTCTGTTCCCCTGTCAATGTGGGCTCTCTCTGTTTTCCTGTCAATGTGGGTTCTCTCTGTTCCCCTGTCAATGTGGGCTTTCTCTGTACCCTGTCAATGTGGGTTCTCTCTGTTCCCCTGCCAGTGTTGGTTCTGTCTGTACCCCTGTCAATGTGGGCTATCTCTGTTCCCCTGTCAATGTGTGCTCTCTCTGTGCCCCTGTCAATGTGTGCTCTCTGTGCCCCTGTCAATGTCGGCTGTCTGTGTGTCCCTAATAAGAGGGGACAGTGGATGATGGAAGAAAGGGTAGTAGAAGGACAGAAAAGGGAAGAGATGGGCAGGTAAGAAGAGATTGTGTGAATGGGAAATGGAGAAAGAGAGAAGTGGGTGGACGGGACGTTAGGAAAAAATTGCATGAGAAATCGACGCTCATGCATCAGTTTGGCTGTTACACAGACCATAATATGAGGTGTTGCTCTTCCAATACTGAATTGAGCCTTGACATGGCAGTGAGGACTGACATGTCAGAATGATAATAGGAAGTCGAATTCAAATGATGGCCACCAGGAGGACCTATCTTTTGCAGAGGTGCTCGACAAAGCCGTTCCTCAATCAGTGTCGGGTGTCTGGTTTCACTAATGTAGAGGTGGGCACACAGGAACACTGGACACACTCACCAGACGCTCCTGGGGCCGTGAGTCTGAGCTTCTGATGCAATCTGACTGCCAGCAGAACACCTTCCCAGGACTCAGCCAGACCGAGCCAAGTGACTTCATTCCTTCTCTGGGATTTCACACTTTAGGACAAACTCTGACACAACTAAAATGATCTAAGATGCTGGAATTTGTCTTATCGAGCGAAATCCCAGCAATGGTGAAACTCAGGAGAGTTAGTGGCTTTTGGTATGCTGGCCTTTATAAATCAGAGCATTGAATATAGGAGTTGGGATGTAATGTTAAAATTGTACAAGGCATTGGTAAGATCAAATTTGGAGTATTGTTTACAGTTCAGGTCACCGAATTATAGGAAAGATGTCAACAAAATAGAGAGACTACACAGGAGATTTACTAGAATGTTACCTGGGTTTCAGCACCTAAGTTACATAGAAACAGAAAATAGGTGCAGGAGAAGGCCATTCGGCCCTTCAAGCCTGCACCGCCATTCAGTATGATCATGGCTGATCATCCAACTCAAAACCCTGTACCTGCTTTCTCTCCATACCCCCGATCCCTTTAGCCACAAGGGCCATATCTAACTTCCTCTTAAATATATCCAATGAACCGGCCTCAACCGTTTCCTGTGGCAGAGAATTCCACAGATTCACCACTCTCTGTGTGAAGAAGTTCTTCCTCATCTCGGTTCTAAAAGGCTTCCCCTTTATCCTTACAGAAAAAGATTGAACAAGTTCGATCTTCATTCTTTGGAGCATAGAAGGTTGAGGGGGGACTTGATAGAGGTATTTAAAATTATGAGGGGTATAGATAGAGTTGACGTGGATAGGCTTTTTCCATTGAGGGTAGGGGAGATTCAAACGAGAGGACATGAGTTGAGAGTTAAGGGGCAAAAGTTTAGGGGTAACACGAGGGGGAACCTCTTTACTCAGAGAGTGGTAGCTGTGTGGAACGAGCTTCCAGTAGAAGTGGTAGAGCCAGGCTCGATTTTGTCATTTAAAAAAGATTGGATAGCTATATGGACAGGAAAGGAATGGAAGATTATGGGGTGAGTGGGACTAGGTGAGAGTAAGTGTTCGGCACGGACGAGAAGGACTAAGATGGCCTGTTTCCGTGCTGTAATTGTTATATGTTATATGGTTCACAGAGCCGGAATAGAACACCACAAGGTGGCACCTTGTCCACAGGGAGCAGCAAGAACGTAGAAAACGTTAATAACTCACAGCAATCAATGCCTGGCATCAGGGTTCTGGGCAGGGTGAAAGCACGAGAGGAACTACTGACCCCTTCCCTGAAATGATTCAATGGCCGGGCAAGCAGACAGGAGAAGATTGGATTGTTGCTCAAAACAAAAATACAGAACTCTTGCTGTTAAAAAAACACTGAGAAGAGTTTCAGAGGCAGAAACCGGGGTGAGAAGTCAAAAGTGATTAAAGGGTAGCCAGATAAAGTGGGGAAGTGGGAGATTATCGATTAGTGTGAACTAGTATAGTGTACAGACTCAATGGGCAGAAGGGCCAGTTTCTTGTATTGTGCCCTTGGTGACAGTTACTGTAAAATGGTATGAAAACTCTAAAGGAGAGCATAATTGATCACTCTCTAAAGGAGGATAATCAGAGTGAACACTTTAAAGGAGATGATAAACTGAAATGCATTCTCTAAAGGAGAGAGTAATAGGAATATACTTCCTCAAGTAGAGGATAATTGGAGTACACAAAAGGAGGGGTAATCAGAATGCATTCTCTAAAGGAGGGGGTAATTAGAATGCATTCTCTAAAGGAGGGGTAATCAGAATGCATTCTCTAAAGGAGGGGGTAATTAGAATGCATTCTCTAAAGGAGGGGGTTATCTGAATTCACTCTGTAAAGGAGGGGGTTATTGGAATGCACTCTCTAAAGGAGAGGGTAATTGGAATGCACTCTCTAAAGGAGAGGGTAATTGGAACACACTCTCTAAAGGAGGGGGTAATTGGAATGGACTGTCTAAAGGAGAGGGTAATTGGAATGCACTCTCTAAAGGAGGGGTAATAGGAATGCACTCTCTAAAGGAGGGGGTTATTGGAATGCACTCTCTAAAGGAGAGGGTAATTGGAACGCATTCTCTAAAGGAGAGGGTAATTGGAATGCAATCTCTAAAGGAGGGGGTTATTGGAACACACTCTCTAAAGGAGAGGGTAATTGGAATGCACTCTCTAAAGGAGGGGGTTATTGGAATGCACTCTCTAAAGGAGAGGATAATTGGAATGCACTCTCTAAAGGACAGGGTAATTGGAACGCATTCTCTAAAGGAGAGGGTAATTAGAATGCACTCTCTAAAGGAGGGGGTAATTGGAATGGACTCTCTAAAGGAGAGGGTAATTGGAACGGACTCTCTAAAGGAGAGGGTAATTGGAACACACTCTCTAAAGGAGAGGGTAATTGGAACGCACTCTCTAAAGGAGAGGGTAATTGGAAAGCACTCTCTAAAGGAGAGGGTAATTAGAAGGCACTCTCTAAAGGAGGGGGTAATTGGAATGCACTCTCTAAAGGAGAGGGTAATTGGAATGCACTCTCTAAAGGAGGGGGTAATTGGAATGGACTCTCTAAAGGAGAGGGTAATTGGAATGCTCTCTCTAAAGGAAGAGGGTAATTGGAATGCACTCTCTAAAGGAGAGGGTAATTGGAACGCATTCTCTAAAGGAGAGGGTAATTAGAATGCACTCTCTAAAGGAGGGGGTAATTGGAATGGACTCTCTAAAGGAGAGGGTAATTGGAACGGACTCTCTAAAGGAGAGGGTAATTGGAACACACTCTCTAAAGGAGAGGGTAATTGGAACGCACTCTCTAAAGGAGAGGGTAATTGGAAAGCACTCTCTAAAGGAGAGGGTAATTAGAAGGCACTCTCTAAAGGGGGGGTAATTGGAATGCACTCTCTAAAGGAGAGGGTAATTGGAATGCACTCTCTAAAGGAGGGGGTAATTGGAATGGACTCTCTAAAGGAGAGGGTAATTGGAATGCACTCTCTAAAGGAGGGGGTAATTGGAATGGACTCTCTAAAGGAGGGGTAATTGGAATGCACTCTCTAAAGGAGAGGGTCATTGGAATGGATTCTCTAAAGGAGAGGGTAATTGGAATGCACTCTCTAAAGAAGAGGGTAATTGGAATGGACTCTCTAAAGGAGGGGTAATTGGAATGCACTCTCTAAAGGAGAGGGTAATTGGAATGGACTGTCTAAAGGACAGGGTAATTGGAACGCATTCTCTAAAGGAGAGGGTAATTAGAATGCACTCTCTAAAGGAGGGGGTAATTGGAATGGACTCTCTAAAGGAGAGGGTAATTAGAATGCACTCTCTAAAGGAGGGGGTAATTGGAATGGACTCTCTAAAGGAGAGGGTAATTGGAATGCTCTCTCTAAAGGAAGAGGGTAATTGGAATGCACTCTCTAAAGGAGAGGGTAATTGGAATGGACTCTCTAAAGGAGAGGGTAATTGGAATGGACTCTCTAAAGGAGAGGGTATTTGGAATGCACTCTCTAAAGGACAGGGTAATTGGAATGGACTGTCTAAAGGACAGGGTAATTGGAATGCACTCTCTAAAGGAGAGGGTAATTGGAATGGACTCTCTAAAGGAGAGGGTATTTGGAATGCACTCTCTAAAGGAGAGGGTAATTAGAATGCACTCTCTAAAGGAGAGGGTAATTGGAATGGACTGTCTAAAGGAGAGGGTAATTGGAATGCACTCTCTAAAGGAGAGGGTAATTGGAATGGATTCTCTAAAGGAGAGGGTAATTGGAATGGACTCTCTAAAGGAGAGGGTAATTGGAATGCCCTCACTAAAGGAGAGGGTAATTGGAATGGATTCTCTAAAGGAGAGGGTAATTGGAATGCTCTCTCTAAAGGAGAGGGTAATTGGAATGCACTCTCTAAAGGACAGGGTAATTGGAATGGACTCTCTAAAGGAGGGGTAATTGGAATGCACTCTCTAAAGGAGGGGGTAATTGGAATGGACTCTCTAAAGGAGAGGGTAATTGGAATGCACTCTCTAAAGGACAGGGTAATTGGAATGGACTCTCTAAAGGAGGGGTAATTGGAATGCACTCTCTAAAGGAGAGGGTAATTGGAATGGACTGTCTAAAGGAGAGGGTAATTGGAATGCACTCTCTAAAGGAGGGGTAATTGGAATGCACTCTCTAAAGGAGAGGGTAATTGGAATGCACTCTCTAAAGAAGAGGGTAATTGGAATGGACTCTCTAAAGGAGAGGGTATTTGGAATGCACTCTCTAAAGGAGAGGGTAATTAGAATGGACTGTCTAAAGGACAGGGTAATTGGAATGCCCTCACTAAAGGAGAGGGTAATTAGAATGCACTCTCTAAAGGAGGGGGTAATTGGAATGGACTCTCTAAAGGAGAGGGTAATTGGAATGCACTCTCTAAAGGAGGGGTAATTGGAATGCACTCTCTAAAGGAGAGGGTAATTGGAATGCACTCTCTAAAGGAGAGGGTAATTAGAATGCACTCTCTAAAGGAGAGGGTAATTGGAATGGACTCTCTAAAGGAGAGGGTAATTGGAATGGACTCTCTAAAGGAGGGGTAATTGGAATGGACTGTCTAAAGGGCAGGGTAATTGGAATGCACTCTCTAAAGGAGAGGGTAATTGGAATGCACTCTCTAAAGGAGAGGGTAATTAGAATGCACTCTCTAAAGGAGGGGGTAATTGGAATGGACTCTCTAAAGGAGAGGGTAATTGGAATACACTCTCTAAAGGAGAGGGTTATTGGAATGCACTCTCTAAAGGAGAGGGTAATTGGAATGCACTCTCTAAAGGAGAGGGTAATTGGAATGCACTCTCTAAAGGAGAGGGTAATTGGAATGGACTCTCTAAAGGAGAGGGTAATTGGAATGGATTCTCTAAAGGAGGGGGTAATTGGAATGGACTGTCTAAAGGAGAGGGTAATTGGAATGGATTCTCTAAAGGAGAGGGTAATTGGAATGGATTCTCTAAAGGAGAGGGTAATTGGAATGCACTCTCTAAAGAAGAGGGTAATTGGAATGGACTCTCTAAAGGAGAGGGTAATTGGAATGCACTCTCTAAAGGAGAGGGTAATTAGAATGCACTCTCTAAAGGAGAGGGTAATTGGAATGGACTCTCTAAAGGAGAGGGTAATTGGAATGGACTCTCTAAAGGAGAGGGTAATTAGAATGCACTCTCTAAAGGAGAGGGTAATTAGAATGCACTCTCTAAAGGAGGGGGTAATTGGAATGCACTCTCTAAAGGAGAGGGTAATTAGAATGCACTCTCTAAAGGAGAGGGTAATTGGAATGCACTCTCTAAAGGAGGGGGTAATTAGAATGCACTCTCTAAAGGAGAGGGTAATTGGAATGCACTCTCTAAAGGAGAGGGTAATTAGAATGCACTCTCTAAAGGAGAGGGTAATTGGAATGGACTCTCTAAAGGAGAGGGTAATTGGAATGCACTCTCTAAAGGAGGGGTAATTGGAATGGACTCTCTAAAGGAGAGGGTAATTGGAATGCACTCGCTAAAGGACAGGGTAATTAGAATGCACTCTCTAAAGGAGGGGGTATACTGATTCACTCACAATTTTCTGGTGCATCTCAGTCTCAGTGAATGGCTCTACTCTGCGATTAGTGCAACGTTGATACCCACCTTGATTGGGACCTCGCTGGCCAGCACACCATTAGACTTGAGTATAGAAACTGTAGACTTGCCTGGCTTCACTTGTTCACAGGCAGATGGCACTTACCAGAGTGAGGGGAAGTTGGCTTTGTGAGAACAAACCCAAAATGGCCCTTTATCATGTGTGGACACACAACATCCATGCCTCTGGGGTTTCTTTTCAGGAGTACATTTGGAATCAAAGTTTTGCAGCACTTAGCATGGAATTTTGCAGTGACAATGACCCAAGTTTAATTCTGTCCATTGTCTGTAAGAAGCTTCTATGTTCTCACTGTGACCGCATCGGTTTCCACTCTGTGCTCCAGTTTATCCCCTCACTGCAAAGATTGTATGGGCTGCATTGGCTGTGGAAGGGTGCCCCCAGTGCACCCTCGGACTGTGTCAGTCATTGACACAAACAATGCATTTTACTGTATGTTTCAATGTTTCAGTATACATGTGACAAATAAAGCTAGTCTTTAATCTTCGATTATCAGGTTCCAGAGGAACCATGTAACATTCTTTAAAAGAGCACTCGTGTTACAAGGTGACCTCTGTGAAAGGACAATGAACCACATACATCAAGGAGTTCTGAGACAGTGGGCTTTCCACATTTTATCCAACAGATTGTGTATTTAATTCACTTTGATCTGTTGCAAAGCAGGAGGTACCGGCTGGGTACATTGGGACTGACGGATTGTCCAATCAGCCCATGTCATAAGAAGATGCTATGAATAGGAATGCCAAAATTAGAAAGAGAACATCTACAACATTGATTACTTGCTATGACCAAAACTAAAATTATCTCGTGTTTAATTCCCTCTTCACTTTCAACAGTTTCTGCGAGACAGGCTGTAGAATGTTCAACATGAGCTTAAAGCACAGACGGTCGGTCACAGTAAGGGTTCTGGTACGAACAGCTCAATGGACACTTGGAATATATCCATGTGTGACGTGTTAGCTGGAAGCAACCTGTTCTGGCTGTTTTGCTGTCAAGGAAACATATCCAAGGAGAAATCCTTCTGTGGGCTGGGTTACATTATACAAACCACTTCCCCATCACTGCAGTCCACCACAGTCAATTGGCAACAATAAGCAGACCCAGAGAAAACTGGCACTCAATCTCTATGATGACTGACAGAGTCTGGAGTGGCAGAAGTTGAGGGAGATCTGATGGAGGTTTATAAAATTATACGAGGTGGTCAGTATCTCATTCCCAAGACTGAAATGTTTAGTACCAGAGGTCATGTATTTAAGTTGAGGGGGGAATGTACAAAGGAGATATGCAAAGCAAGTTTTTCATTTACACAGGGTGATGGTACCTGCAATGCGCTGCTGGGGGTGGTGCTGGAAGCAAAAAACACGAGTGCTTAGGAAATTCTTAGACACACACACACTAATGTGTCAAGAAAAGCAGATCAATGTAGGGAAAGAGGGGTTAGATTAACCAGCAGACAACAGTTGAATTAGTTTGGTATAACATCGTGGTCTTGTGCTGCACTGTTCTGTTCCAGGTCCCATTGCTTTCAGATTCCTATACATTAAATTATAGCACATCTCCCTCTGGTCACTCACCTCAGCAGAAGCTTGCAGTCCAGCCCTCCCACCAGCACGTCCCAATTCCAAAGACTCTGCATCCAATCGCAAACCCCACTACACCCTTAGGGTAACCAGTCCTGCTCGGACTGACACACCCCACCTGCACACAACAAATAACCTCTCCTCCCTTGCTCATTTTGGATTCCTGCCCCCAAAAAAAATGCAGATGCTGGAAGCTGCTGAGACAGACTAGCAGAATACAGGCTTAATGGCAGGGTTCTTAACAGTGTGGAGAAACAGTGAGATCTTGGGGTTCCCGTCCTCAGACCCCTCAAACCTGCAGCACAAGTTTGATAAGGTGTTTAAGAAGGTATATGCTTATGTTTGCCTTCACTAGTCGGGGGATTGAGTCCAAGAGCCAGGAGGTAATGTTGCAGCTGGTTAGACCACGCTTGCGATATTGTGTTTAGTTCTGATCACCTCATTACAGGGAGGATGCGAAAGGTTTAGAGAGGGCACATACTGCCCGTTATGCCACTGGCACTGAGGACAGCAATGAAGGTCCTCCATCTCTGGCAGTGTTCAGGACTTGCTTCATTGTGTCAGTAGCTCAGATTTCACTACTGTCAGTCATGCGTTCCGGGTGGAGAGTCAGGAATACCGTCACACACACAGATGGAGAAGGATTCTTCATTGCTGTTTCCATAATGGTTTAGTTGGACCAGTCAGGGTTGTTAGCCCTGAGCTGGAAGTCTGAACCTGGAGGAGTGGTGCACCACTCTTGTCTGATCTGTTTGGCATGGGTGACCCTACCCAGAGCCGAAGCATAAAGCCCTGACTCCAGCCAAGATGTCCCTCCGAATCATTGAGGCACACAAGCCTCAAACCCTATGACAAGGTTTAGATCAGAGAGCGTGCAGAGGCGATTTATTGGGATGATACCTGAATTAGGGAACATTTCTTAAGAGGACAGGTTGAGCGAGCTAGTGCTTTTGTCTTTGAAGAGATTGAGGATGAGGAGTGACTTGATAGAGGTGTATAATATGACAAAGATGAATGTAAAGTGTAAAAGATGAATGGAGAGCCAGAGATTCCACTTTTCTCAGCGAAGAAATGGCTAAATCAAGAGGGCTTAATTTTAAGGTGATTGGAGGAAATTATAGGGGTGTTGTCAGAGGTAGGTTTTTTTTTTGCACAGAGTGTAGTAGATACATGAATGTAAGGCCAGGGATGGCGGTAGACACTGATACAACAGGGACATATATGACACTTCCAGATAGACAAATAGAAATTAGAGAAATGGGAGGAATGGGAGGAAAGGGATAGCACAACAAGGTGGGCCAAAGGGCCAGTATCAGAATCAAGTTTAATATCATTGACATATGTCATGAAGTTTGTTTTGTGGTGGAATTAAAGTACAATACTTAAAATACTATAAATTAAAACAAAAATATACAGAATATAAAAATAAAATTAAAAAAGTAATGCAAGACAAGAGCAAAAATAGTGAGGTAGTATTCATGGGTTCATTGTTCACTCAGCAATCTGGTGACGGAGGGGTAGAAGCTATGCCTAACATGCTGAGTGGGTGCCTTCAGGCTCCTGCACCTGCTCTCTGATGGCAGCAATGAGAAGAGAGCACATCCTGGATGATGGGCATCACCTCAACGCTGGAGAGGCCAGTGACCATGATGGAGCTGGCTGAGTTTTCAACCCTCTGCAGCTCGTTCTGATCCTGTGCAGTGACCCATACTGTTCTAGGATCTAACAGACAATCTTCAAGCAGTATCAGGGCGGGTTGTTGTGGAACAGTCTATATTTCAGGTTGAAACCCTGCATCTCTCCACACCCAGCCTGTCAAGACCACTCTAGATCTTGTATGTTGGAATAAAGTCACCTCTCTTCTAAACTTCAGCAGGTACAAACTTAGCCCAGCCAACCTCGACACAAAGAACAGCCCGCCTTTTCAGGATTTTGTCAAGAAAGCTGAATTGTTTTCAATGCAGTTGTGTCCTTCTTTAAATAAGACCATGTCTTAAAAGACGTGCTTTTTCAGTTTTCTTCCCTAAATGACAAACTTTGTACTCTATTTGCCTATTCACTGTCTTTGACCACTTTATGTTATTGTAGCCATTTGACCTTAACCCCATGAGACACTGTAACATTGCTCATCACATTAACACAACACCACACTCGCTTTCTCCTTCTATGTTATTTGTTCTGTTGCTGCTCATTGAACTTTTAACTTTTGGCCGCAATCAATCTCCATGACGCAGGCACAATTGGAGGGAACACTCCAGTAATGGAGTGCTTTGAGAATCCCAAGCACAAATTCTGCCCCCCACCACCGTTCCTCTTCAATGAAGCAACAACAAACACGTCATATTGTATCCAAAGTGTTATTTTCCAAAAATTATCCCTCTGATCAGTCTTGGAAGGAATTGAAGTAATTTTGTTCCACTAGCTCCTTGGTAGTCTATTCCTAGAACGAGAGGTTTCATAGTATTGTGTTTGTGTACCATAGGCTCATTTAGCATTGAATACAGATTTTTGCTGAGAAAGTTATTTAATAAATGACGTAGAAGAAATCAAATCAATTCTCTGTAAAACTTACCGCTGCAATGAAATGCAGATGGAATCCTATCCAAAGAAGTGTGAAGTATTTTTGGGAAGTCCAACAAGGGTAAGGATATACTCAGAAAATGGTAGGGTTCTAAGGAATGTCGATGAATAAAAAGACCTCAGGGCTCAAACCTACTGAAATTGGCATCAAAAGTTAATAGTGTGGTGAAGAAGTCATATAGAATGCTTGCCTTCATAGGTCAGAACTTTGAACATTGAGGTGGGCCATCAAAGGTTAGCTTGGATATGTTGGGCCAAGGGGCTGTTTCCGAGCTGTATAACACTCCTGACTCCACCTTGATGATTTCAAGGTAATCTGGCCTCTGATTAACCCAGTGATCTGCTCCAGTGCGATTAATTCCATTAACCCACGGGACACCAGAGTTCAGAATCAGAACCAGGTTTATCATTACTGAACTATGCCTTGAAATTTGTTGTTTTACGGCAGCAACACAGAACAAGTCATAAAAGTTAAAATTATGTTACAAAATAAATAAAAGGTACAAAGATGTATAATGAGGCCACAAAAGATGAAAAATGGATTTGACCTCGAGATCTTATAAAGGTGCTCAGGCCTTGTCGTGCTCTCATATACAACAGAATATCACATAAACATGAGGAAGGGCAGAACTCCGCCTTTGTTATGCCATTCTGTTTTTTTTTTAGATTTTCATGATTTTTTCCTGCAAATTTGCTGCCATAGTTCCTTCTCGCTGGGAGTAATAAACACCTAATGATGTAATGCCTGCTTGTCTGTTCCAGTCAGTCAGATTCAGCTTTTCCACTCCAGTTTTAGATGATAGCCCCACATTTGTGGATGAACCCAAATAATGGGGAATCCTCCATTTAAATCTACTTGATAAACTTGTCAAGCTGTCCATGCGGAGTCTGCATGCCCTCCCTGTGATGTCTGGACTCCTCCCACTTCCCAGGGACATGCTGATTTAGCCGGCTGCTGTAAGTTGCCTCTGGTATAGACAGGTTAGTAGAACTGATGGGTATCTGGGAATATGTCAGAGAGAAAATTAGCGAAGGAAGGGTATTGCTCTGTGAGCCAGCATAAACTCAACAGGCTAAATCAAAGTTGAAAGTAAAGTTATTTAAGTATCGATATGTCCCAGACATGAGCTGAAGATTCATTTTCTTGCAGGCATTTACAGGAAAGTAAGGAAATACAACAGAGTTTATGAAAAACTATACTTAACAAAGACTGACAACCATCCAATGTGCAAACAAAGACAAATTATTCAAATAATAAATTAAAAAGTTGGTAAATAATACTGAGTCCTTGAAAGTGAGCTTGTGGAGTCAGATCAGCATTGAGGAGCATGATGGTTGACGGGTCATAACTGTTCCTAAACTTGGTGGTGTGGGACCGTATCTCCTGCCAGATAATACAGCGAGAAGACAGCATGGCTTCGATGATGGAGTCCTTGATGGCAGATGTTGCCTCGTTAGGGCAGCACTCTGAGTAGATGTGCTCACTGGTGGGGAGGGCTTTACCATATGCCTTAAGGAAATATGGAAAATGATCTGTGTATTAATGGGTATTTCTGATGAAGGCTCTCAACCTGAAACATTTACTCTGTTTCTCTTTCCACAGAGACTGCCTAACCTGCTGAAGGTTTCCAGCAGTTTCTGCTTTTACTGTTGTTAGCAAAATGCAAGCAATTGTTTTCATTTGATCGATGAGTTGTGAAAAGCGAGCAACCAGCGGGACTTGAACCCTTCTGATATCACAGTCCCAGAAACAAGAAGGAATGAAGCTCAACCCAGAGATTCGGAGCTCACATCGATCTGCACTGCTTACATCTCTACAGGTTGCTAAAGCTGACTGGACAGGAGAGAAATTGCACAGATTGTAATCAACAATGTATCTCCTGGCACAATAACATTCTTTTGCCAACCGAAGGGACTTGGTTCTGAAGCACTATGTTCATTTATTTAAGGTCCAGCAAGTACAGGCCAAGATTGTTTGAGGGGTCTGGGCCTGTACTCTCTGGAGCTTAGAAGAATGAGGAGGGATCGTATTGAAACCTATTGAATATTGAAAGGCTTTCAAAAAGTGGATGTTGAAAGGATAGTTCCAAAAATGTTGGAGCCTAAGACCAGAGGGCACAGCATCAGAATAGAAAGATGACCCTTTAGAAGAGAGATGAGGAGGAATTTCTGTATTTAGAGGATGGCGAATCTGTGGAATTCATTGCCATAGGTGGCAGTGGAGGCCAAGTCATTGTGTATATTTAAAGCAGAGGTTGATTAGTATAGGTGTGAAAGGTTAGGGGGAGAAGACAGAGGAATGGGGTTGAGAGGGATAATAAATCAGCCATGATGAAATGGTGGAACAGACTTGATAGGCTGAATGGCACAGTGAAGAAGTGCTTTGAGACTTTGGTAACGAAACTTATCAACTCCAGCCTGAGAAGTGACTTGGATCCACTCCAATTCACCTAATGGCACAACAGGTCCACAGCAAATGCCATTTCACTGGCTCTTCACTCAACCCTGGAACATTTGGACATCAAAGATGCATACAGCAGGATGCTCTTTATTGCCCATAGTTCGGCATTCAATACCGTCCTCCCCTCAAAACTTACCAATAAGCTTCACAACCTTGGTCAGAATACATCTTTGTGCAATTGGATTCTCAATATCCTTCTTACTCCCAGTACATTTGGATTGGCAACGACATCTCCTACATAATCTCCATCAGCACACGTGCAGCACAAAGCTCTGTGTTTAGCCCCCTGCTCTACTCATTTCGAATGTGAGGCTAAGCACAGCTCCAATGCCATAATTAAATTGCTGACAACACCACTTTCATTAGCTGAATCAAAGGTTGTGAAGCATTAGCATTTGGGGGCAGATTGAAAATGTGACTGAAAGGTCTCATAACAACAACTTTTCACTCAATGTCAACAAGACCAAGCAGCTAATTCTTGACTTTAGGAGGAGGAAGCCAGGGGACCATGGGCTAGTCCTCATCAGGTGGAGAGGGTCAACAATTTTAAATTCTTCCGCATATCATTTCAGATGACCTGGGCCCATCACCTAAGAGAAATTACAAAGAAAGCACTCCAGTGCTTCTAAGTTTGTGAAGATTCAGCATGACATCTAAAACTTTGACAGACTCCTACAGATGTGTGGTGGAGAATATGCTAACTGGTTGCATCACAGCCTGGAACTGAAGCACCAATGTCCTTGAAATGAAAATTGAGGCAAAGCAGCATCCACCATCAAGGACGCCCACCACCCAGGCCATGATCTCTTCTCATTGCTGCCATCAGGAAGATACAGGAGCCTCAGGGCCCACACCATCAGTTTCAGGAACAGTTATTTCCCCTCGACCATCAGGTTCTTGAACCAGAAGGGATAACTCCACTCAAATTTTCTCCCCCCTCCCCAATCACTGAAATCTTCCCACATATATGGTGACATAGATGTATTTTGATAATAAATTTACTTTCAACATTGAACTTTGAGCCACTTTCTTGGACTGACCCCCTTATCCCTTAATAAATTGATAATTAGGTTTATTATTGTCTCATGTACCGAGGTTTTGTGAGGCATTGATCGTGTGGATAGTCAGAGGCTTTTCCCAGGGCTGAAATGGCTAGCACGAAAGGGCACAGTTTTAAGGTGCTTGGAAGTAGGTACAGAGGAAATGTCAGCGGTAAGTTTTTTTTACGCAGAGTGGTGAGTGTGTGGAATGGGCTGCCGGTGGCGGTGGTGGAGGCGGAAACAATAGGGTCTTTTAAGAGACTCCTTGATAGGTATATGGAGCTTAAAAAAATAGAGGGCTATGGGTAAGCTTAGGTAGTTCTAAGGTAAGGACATGTTTGGCACAGCTTTGTGGGCTGAAGGGCCTGTATTGTGCTGTAGGTTTTCTATGTTTCTATCTACACAGATCATTGCATCGGAACACAATGCATTGAGGTAGTACAAAGGAAAACTGTAACAAATGCAAATAAAGGTGTTTGAGTTACAGAGAAAAGACATTGCAGGGAGACTTTGATTATTTAGGTAGCCAGATATACAGACAGAAGCTACCTTAATAATTTATCATTTTAATTCTCTGTCTGTATATACTGAGGGATTGAGCCTCCACAGAGCATTCAGGTCAAGAATTCACAGGAATCACCAACCACTGGGTGAAGAATATTTTTCTCCTCATTCCTGTTCTCTTTAAGATAGTGACGTCAGTAGCCACTTTATGAGGTCCATCTGCACACCTGCTCGTTAAACCAAATATTTAATCAGCCAATTATGTGGCAACAACTGAATACAAAAGAGCATGCAGAAATGGTCAAGAGGTTCAGTTGCTGTGGAGGTCAAATATCAAAGTGGGGAAGAAATGTGATCTAGACCTTGGCTGTGGAATGACTGTTGGTGCCAGATGGGGTGGTTTGAGTATCTCAGACACTTGCACAACAGCCTCTAGAGTTTACAGAGAATGGTGCAAAAAAACAAAAGAAAATCCAGTGAGTGGCAGTTCCGTGGACAAAAATGCCTTGTTGGTGAAAGTGGTTGGAGGAGAATGGCCAGACTGACTCAAGCTGACAGGAAGGCAGCAGTAACTCAAATAACCACACGTTACAACAGTGGTGTGCAGAAGAGCATCTCTGAATGCAGAACATGTCGAACCTTGAAGTGGATAGGCTACAGCAACAGAAGAGCACGAACATACTCCCAATGGCTACTTTATTAAGTACAGGAGGTACCTAGTTAAAAAGGCCACTGTGTGCAGGTAGCTTTGGCTTTTTTACCCTGTCAAGCCCCGTAAGGACTTTAGAACAAGCCCAGCTCTTCGTCCAAACTCAAGAGGGCATACACCAGTCTCTTAACCTCTCCTCACAGGGGAAACCCTCCAACCCAGAAACCAATCCGGTGAACTCCTTCAGTCTCGAATATACAGTACCTTCCCTCTGGCAGGGAGGCAGACTCGTACATAGTGTTCCAGATGTGGTCTCACTGTGCCATTGTAACCCAGTTACACATCTTGTACTCAAATCCTATTCCACTACAGGGAAATAGATTTACCTCACAGCAACTTTCTCTAATGGTACGTAAACCGTCAGCCACTCTGTGCCAGTCTACCCTGCCCTCGCTGAATGCCAATTACTTCTGACCATCTTCATTTAATATTCAATAATGCACCGCTGTTCTATTTGAATCCCGTTTTACACAGTATGATCCACCTGCCTAGCCCTTACCCGTGTCCATTGTCTCCGTCCCCCTAAAATCTTTCCACATCCTGCCCACAACCCACACTGCCACCTTCCTTTGTATCATCAGCAAGCATGGTTATGTATACACTGGGTCCTACAACAATACTTAGTCGAGGAGCCATTACAATAATGAAGCTTTGGCCTAGTTCTGTTTCATCCTGTACTGATATTAAAGGCTCTCCAGCTAATCCCATTGTAGACTGTGCAGGCTATTGACTCAGACCAGGTACCTGATGGTTAGCTCAGGCTCAATGGGCTGAATGGCTGCTTCTACACAACTTGGCTCTTTTGAGACAAGAAATGGACCCCTATTAGCTATGGTGGAGAAAATGTCACATAAGCATGTGCCATTTCGAGATGTTTAGCCAAAATATCTGAGGAACTTTCACTATGGCTGAACTGTGAAACACACAGAAAATGGTGGAGTGTGTGCATTAGTATTTCAAAGTGCACACTGAAACTCTAAGTGAGAAATATTTACAAAAGTATAGTGGACTATATCCTCCATGAGGACCACAATCATGTTATAGGGTTTGGAGGTAACTCGGGAGAGTGAACACTGGCTTCTTAACCTCTCCTCACTGGAGTAACCCTCTATCCCAGAAACCAATCAAGTGAACCCCCTCACCCAGCATAACCCATCCTAAAGAAGGTTTTCAGCCTGAAACCTTGACTGTTTATTCACTTCCATTGATTCTGCCTGAACTGCTGAGTTCCTCCAGCATTTTGTGTGTGTTGCTTTGGATTTCCAGCTTCTGTAGAATTTCTCGGGCATAATCCAGGACCCCTCGCACCCAGTTCATTCTCCTTTCTCCCCCCTACCATCAGGCACAGAAAAGCTTGAGAAAACATACCGTCAGCTTCAAGGCGGTAAAACGGCAACACGGACAAAATCCAGTCACAACTCTGCGACAATGACACGCACAGTGTATGGCAAGGACTGCCCACCAACACGGAAACACAACAGGACAGCCAACACTGCCGCCTCACTTCCGGATGAGCTCAATATTTTTATGCTTGATTCAATGTTGACAAGAATGAACTCCTGAGCAGAACCACCAACGAGACCTGCACCCTGGTCATCTCCAAGGCTGAGGTACGTAGAACAGTCCAACGTGTCAATAGCTGCAAGGCAGCGGGGCCAGACACCATTCCAGAGCACATCCTCAAAATGTGTGGAGAACAGCTGGCTGGTGTGTTTACAGATATTTTTAATCTCTCCTTCTCCTAGTGTGTCGTGCCCTCCTGTTTCAAATTATCCATCATTGTCCCTGTACCTAAGGGAACCAAGTAGGCATCCCTGTCACACTCATCTCAATTATAAGCAAATGTTTTGAGAGGCTGGTGAAAGACTACATCTGCAGCATGCTACCACCCACACTGGAATCTCTACAATTCCCCTACCAACGGAACTGGCCACAGCCATAGTTGATGCCATAGCCACAGCACTACACATGTCCTCACTCACCTGGAGAAGAATGTTGTTCCTGGACTACAGTTCAGCATTCAACACCATAATTCCCTCCAGACTTGACAGGAAGCTCAAAGACCGTGGCCTGCACCCCACCTTCTGCAGCTGGATCCTGGACTTCCTATTGGAACGCCGACAGGGGTAAGGATGTGCTCCCTCACCTCTGCTCTTCTGACCCTCAATCAATGTAGGAGCCCCCCCCCCCCCATCGGTATTGTGTCCTGGGTCCATTCCTCTACTCTACTTACACCCATGACTGTCCTGCCACACACAGCTCCAATCTGCCAATCAAATTTGCAGATGACACGACACTGATCAGCCTTATTTCTAGCGGTGATGAGACAGCATATAGAGGAGAGGTTAACATCCTGACACAGTGTGCCAGGACAACAACCTCTCCCTCAATGTCCGAAAAACAGAAGAGCTGACCGTGGAATACAAGAGGAATGGAGACAGGCTCACCCCGATCAACATCAAAGGGACTGCAGTTGAGAGGGTGAGTAGTTTCAAGTTCTTCGGTGTACACATCACCAATCGTTTCACTCTCCATCTTCCTCTAGTGCTTCCCTCCCCTTTTCTTTCTCCCCAGGCCTCCCATCCCTCGATCCTCTCCCTTCTCAAGCTCTGTATCCCTTTTACCCTTTTGCCAATCAACTTTCCAGCTCTTAGCTTCATCCTTCCCCCTCCTGTCTTCTTCTATCATTTTGGATCTCCCTCTCCCCCTCCCCCTCCCACTTTCAAATCTCTTACTATCTCTTCTTTCAGTTAGTCCTGATGAAGGGTCTTGGCCCGAAATGTCAACTGTACTTCTTCCTGTAGATGTTGCCTGGCCTGCTGCATTCCACCAGCATTTTGTGTGTGTTGATTGAAAATATCCTGGATGTTGGAAAGGTTGAGTTTACAACTTTCTGCAGCTTACTTTGATCCTGTACAGTGGCACCTCCACCCACCACTGCCCCCCCCCCCAATAACGGAAGGTGATTCAGTCATTGAGAATGCTCTCCATGGTACATCTGTAGAAATTTACAAGTGTCTTTGGTGATATACCATATCTCCTCATACTCCTAATGAAATATAGCTGCTGTTGTGCCTTCTTTGTAAATGCATTGATATGCTGAGACCAGGATAGATCCTCAGAGATATTGACACCCAGGAACTTGAAATTGTTCATAATTTCCACTTCCGATCCCTCTATGAATACTGGTGTTTGTTCCCTCGTCTTACCCTTTCTGAAGTCCACAAACAATTCTGCTGTCTAATATTGACCACTCAATGCACTTTAGTGAACTATTTAAGAACTTTTTAAAAGCAATTTATTAATGCTTTTTGGGAGGGTGATTTTAGATGCATATCATATTTATACTGAGTTAAATACTGTATGTAATTAGTTTTGCTACAATAAGTGTATGGGACACTGGAAAAATGTTGAATTTCCCCTTGGGGATGAATAAGGTATCTATCTATCTATCTATCTAAGGTAGTTGCCGTGACACCACTTAACAAGCTGATCTATTTTGCTCCTGTACGCCATTTTGTCACCGTCTGAAATTCTGCCAACAATAGCTGTTTCACCAGCAAATTTATAGATGGCACTTGAGCTGTGCCTAGTGTTACGTACCCATGGGTATCTTGTGCCTGTCACATGACCATGATGTAATTGAGGCTCTGCTGGGCATGATGTAATGGTCTTGTGATGGTGGAATGATGTAATTTTCCCGCCAGTGAGAGGTCATGTGATAGTTTTTTTCAACAGGATATAAAAGAAGAACCCCTCCCTGTGATGCAGGGCAGTTCATGGATGAATTCGCCAGTGACTCCGTTCTGCTGTGTATTTGATGTTATGATGCAGTTTTGTTTTAAAGTGGAGTTTTACTTTCTGCTTTAAGTCTCAAAGGTTATGGCTGTCAGTTTTGCTACAATACTGCCAGTTCAGTCCAGTCAGAGAGTGAAGATTTATCAAAGTTCGGGAAGCTGGAAGAATCGAGGAAAGTTGGTGTTGTCGGCTGTAAAGCAGGTTTGACCTTATTTAATCTTCGTACAAGGAATTAGTAACTTGTGTCCAAGATAGCTCCTGCATTTCTGAAAGCAGAAAGAGTTGGACGCAGAGTTTCGCCAAGGAAAGGTCAGTGCCTTTAATCCGTTTTATTTCTTCCAACCGTAAATCCCTCAGTAAAGCATACTTTGGCTGGGATCAGCAGTGATGTCATGAAAGAGGATTTAATTACTCCAAGGAAAGTCTCTCCTAACTGACTGTAAATCACTTTGGACTTTTTGCAATACTACTTTTAAAGAACTGAGTTCGCATTTCTCGCCTAAAGAACTGTTCGAGCTGCTGTATCGCAGCTGACTTCCGGTTAAGTTAGTTGTTTGTTTACTTTTGGGTTTTTTTCTTAGCAGTGCTTAATAAATGTTTTACTTGTCATAAAAATAACCTGTCTCAATTATATATTTATTGTCGCTGGATCGTAACACTAGCCACACAGCTATGTGTGTATAGAGAGTAGAGCAGTGGGACAAGCACGCATCCCTGAGGTACGCCAGTGTTGATTATCGGCGATGTGAAAGGTGCTGTTTCTGATCCACTGAGACTGTAGCCTTCTGGGTAGGAAGCTGAAGATCCGGTTGCAGAGGGAGGTACAGAGGCCTAGGCTTTTGAGCATTTTGATCAGAACCGAAGGAATGATCGTGTTAAATGCTGAGCTGTAGTCAGTAAACGGCCACCTCACATAAGCAGTAGTATTGTCCTGGTGATCCAAGGCAGCGTGAACAGCCAAAGAGATCATATCTGCTGTAGATAGGCAAACTGTAGTGGATTCAGGTCCTTGCTTAGGCTGGAGTTGATCTTAGCCATAATCAACCTCTCAAAGCACTTCATCACTGTAGATATGAGTGCTACTGGACAACAGTTATTAAGGCAGCTCACCCTGCTCTTCTTGGGCATGGGTACGATTGTTGCCCTTTTGAAGCAGGTGGAAGCTTCCAGCTGCAGCAATGAGAGATTGAAAATGACTTTGAGGTTTCCGGTGACATCATCGTCGGGAATGGCAGCTGAAGTCACTAGCTCCCCCGGAAAAACGCGTATTAAGTCCCATTAACCTGTCAAATATAGTATTTTTTGAAAAATATTTGAACTGAAAAGAGGGGCAAGAATGGGGAAAAAGAACGGAAATAAAAAAAAGCGACACTGCGGAGCCTGCGTCCGAGAGGAGTGCAGCGAGTGGCTCTCCTACCCAACCACGTGCGAGCGAGGCAGGCGCTGGGCCTCGTTCAGTCGAAGCGGCGAAAATGTTTGAAATCCTGAAAGAAATAATGGAGGTCCAGAAAGATATAAAGCAGCAGCTCTGTGATATTAAGGCTGAGCTCGCCAGCGCTAATCAAAAAATAGCGGTGGCAGAGACTCGAATTGAGAAGGTGGAAGATCGCGTTCAAAAGCTGGAACGGATACTGAGCAAGACAATAAAAATCAAACATCACCAAGAAGGTAAACTGCTTGATCTGGAGGGAAGATCACGGCGGAAAAATATCAGAATCTACAACATTCCCGAAGGAGCAGAGGGCCCGTCTGTGACGGAGTTTGTCGGAAAGCACTGGAGCTTCCCTCGGCTATGAAGCTGAAAGTTGAAAGAGCCCACCGCGCGCTCATCCCGAAACCTACCCAGGATAGAAAGCCACGCTCAATAATAATTAAATTCCTTCGGTACAGCACCAAGGCTGAGATTCTACGAAGGGCCTGGGGTAAGAAGAGAGTGTTTTTAGAGGATAAATTAATATATTTCAACCAAGATTACCCCCCCCCGCGGTCCTCCAGAAATGCAAATAATACTCCGAAGTAAAGCGAGTACTAAAGCAAAATAAGATTAGATTTCAAACTCCGTACCCTGCTCAACTTTGAGTGTTTTATGACAACGGGACGCAGTTGTACCAGACAGTGGAAGAGGCGACTACAGACATGAAGACCAGAGGGTTGTCTGTCAGCATGACCAAAATGAAAGAAAGCCTGGCTGAGGAATTGTCTCGCTCGGCTTGAGAAATAGTGTGAGAATCGAGAAGGCAGGAGACGGGAGGAAGCTGAGAGAAACATATCAGGAAGAGATCGGGAGTTTCCCAAAGACAGTCCTTACCCCTTTCAGAAGAGCCATAAGGTTTGGCTAACTTTAAAAATGTTGAGAAGCTAAACGGAAGCAAAAGTACACGGTGATATACCTATCTCAAGAAATACTTATTATAATGTGGATTTTATATTACTTAGTTGTTATTCTTTATTCGCTCACTTACTCCTTTTTCCCTACCAAAATGAGAATATATATATATGTATATGTGTGTAATGTGTGTGTGTGTGTATATGTATGTATATGTACATATGTGTACGTGTGTATGCATGTATATATATTTGTGTGTGTACGCATATATATATATGTGTGTGTGTGTGTGTGTGTGTGTGTGTGTGTGTGTGTGTGTGTGTGTGTATGTATATGTACATATGTGTACGTGTGTATGCATGTATATATATTTGTGTGTGTACGCATATATATATATATATATGTGTGTGTGTGTGTGTGTGTATGTATATATAGGAGGAGTACACAGGGAAATCTTTTCTGTGTAATGGATTTGTTCACTGACTTTTATGAATACTGCAATGGGGGCCCTCAACTCACAAGTAGGAGGGGTTATCCCCCACAGCTAGACATTTCCTCTAGCTCAACGGAGTGTCATTTACTAGAGACCTCAGCCTTGGGATCACACGTTCATTGCCATTTTTGTTATTATTTGCGTTTCTTGGTTCTTATTTGTTCAGGGAGTAGATCGATTAAGTTTTATTCTAATTTCAATGATACATTGACAGGTAAATACAGATGGCTAAGGACAAGGTAAAATTAATTTCTTTTAATGTAAATGGGCTATTAAATCCAATCAAATGTAAGAGAATTTTATCCAAAATGAAAAAAGAACAAGCCCATGTAGTATCTTTACAGAAAACTCATTTAAGTGATAATGAGCATAAAATGACATTATAAAAGTGGATCGAAATCTATGAAAATACTGGCATAGAAACTGAAAAAGAAAATAGCAGAAAATACAATTCATAGAATTAGGGACCCAAGAATGAAAATGATAAAAAGTAAGCTAAGTGAAATTCAAGAAGCTTTTGAAGTGTTTTACAAAACGCTATATTCCAAAGTTCCAGGGGGAAGCATAACCCAAATTGACACCTTCTTGAATTCTCTAGAGTTACCCACTTTAAGCGAAGAACAAAATAGAAGGAGTCATCCTTCTATGACTGACATAACTGAAGTTGAATTAAAAGCTGCAATTAGTAGGCTTAAATTAAGCAAGTCACCAGGATCAGATGGGTATACGGCAGAGTGGCACAAAGAATTTAAAAATGAGTTAATTCCTGTTTTACTCCCCACACTGAACTGGGCTCTAAAAAAGGCACAAAGGCCATCCAGTTGGAAGGAAGCAATAATCTCAGCTAAACTGAAAGAAGGCAAGGATAAAATGGAATGCGGGTCATTTAGACCAATATCCGTTCTTAATGTAGATAATAACTCCATCATGGCCAAACGATTAGAGGAGTTTCTACCCATACTGATACGTAATGATCAGCCAGGTTTTATACGACAACGCCAGACTCAAGACAATATACGACACTTCACATTATGGATCATATACAAAAAAATTAAATCGAAGCAATAGTGATAAGCGTAGATGCTGAAAAAGCATTTGATTCGGTTAATTGGAATTTCTTTTACAGAGTTTTACATAGATTTGATTTCCAAGCCACAATTATTAAAACTATACAGACACTATATGACAATCCTACTTCTAGCATTAAAATCAATGGATATTTATCAAATAGTCTTACTCTAGAAAGGGGCACGAGACAGGGTTGTGCATGGTCACCGCTACTCTTCGCGCTATATCTGGAACCATTAGCTCAATATATCAGACAAAATGAAGATATCAGGGGAATTACTATTAAAGGGACAGAGCATAAATTGACTTGTTATGTGGATGACATTTTGATCTATCCAGGGCAACCAACATACTCTTTACCTAATTTGATGCAATCCTTTGAACAATATGGTCAATTATCAGGATACAATATCAACATAGATAAAACCCAATTACTTTCATATTACTATAGCCCACCAAGAGAAATTGAAAGTCGATACCCCTGGGCATGGCACACAGAGTCTTTCAAATATTTGGGCATCATTATGTCAAAAGATTTGGCAAAATTATCAGAATGTAATCATCAGCCTTTATATAAAAAAATTAAGGAAGATGTGGCAAGATGGAACCTGATTCCTTTTCTCAGTCTCAGTTCAAGGATTGAGTCTATTAAAATGAATATACTGCCCAGACTGTTATATCTCTTTCAGACCCTACCAATAGAGATTAATCAAAATCAATTCTATGAATGGAACAAGATGCTATCAAGGTATATTTGGCAGGGTAAAAGGTCTAGAATACATCTCAAAACTTTGCAATTAGCAAAGGAAAAGGGGGGATGGGTCTACCTTCTCTTAGAGATTATTATTTCACAGCACAGTTGAGAGCTATAATATGTTGGTGCAACCCATCATATGACGCTCAATGGAAAAACATTGAGGAGCAAGTACTTCCCATCCCCCTACAAGCAATTTTGGCTGATAACAACCTGCAAAGGTACATAAATACTATTGATAACCCATGGGTGAAACTGACTCTTAAAATATGGAAAACCACTATAAAAGAATATAATCTAGAGGGAGATACTGCAATTCTTAAATGGTGTGCATATGACTCTGATTTTACACCAAATAAATTGGATGCTAGATTTAAGGACTGGACAGCTAAAAGAATAACAGTTCTTTGCAACATAATGAAAGAAGGAACACTGTTCAGTTTTGAAATGCTTAAAGAGAAACACTTATTAGAAAAACAAGATTTTTATCGGTATTTACAGATGCAACAATATGTTAATAAGATGCTTAAAAATGTAACCAAGGAAAATACGTGCTTGATAGAGCTCTTTAGAAAAGCATATCATTTAGATAATGGCAGTAGAATCATTTCAAGCATGTATAAGGGGTTGTCAAATCTTAAAACACATTCGACTTCATACATTAAAACAAAATGGGAGAAGGAAGGAGGGATAATTATATCTGAGGAAGAATGGACAACAATATGGAGATATCAATGGAAGTGTACCAATTCACAGAAACGGAGTGAGTTTGGATGGAAAAACTTGATAAGATATTTTATTACACCCTCTCAGAAATCCCATTATGATAGTAACCCCCTTGTTTGCTGGAGAAATTGTGGAAATCAAAATGCAAATCATTATCATATTTTTTGGGACTGCCCTGTTATCAAAAACTATTGGAGGGGGATACACAATGCCCTACAAGACTTCTTTAAATGTGAAATACCCTTGGAGAGTAAGACCATATATTTTGGATATATACCTCAAGAATGGTTGAAAAGAGATAAATATTTAATGAATATACTGTTGGTGGCTGGTAAAGAGACTCTTACTAGGAAATGGTTATCACAGGAGAGCCCAACTTTAAATACGTGGATGGAAATTACAATGGACATTTACAAAATGTAGAAGATAACAGCATCTGTTAATCATAAGCTGGAACAATTTGATTCATACTGGGAAAAATGGTTTAATTACATAATGCCTCATAGGCCTGATTTTATTCTCACAAATTAATGAATCTGTTGTAAAAAAAAGATCACTCCCTACTTGTACATAGTTCTTTCCTTTTGCTTGTTTTTTCTTTCCACTCTTTTCTATAAGTGTATACCTCAGATAAATATTTTGTGGAGATTTGTGATATATATGTGATTATATGATGTATATGTACAATGTCTGAAATACATCTTATGGAAATGTTTGTTTGATGAACTTAAAAAAAAATAAATTACAAAAAAAAATGACTTTGAACCCCTGCCAGTTGGTTGGCAAAGGATTTCAGAACTCAAACAGGTACAGCCTCTTGACGTTGGCCTCCAAGACAGAGATCACAGGCTTTGTTCTAACAAATTTATCAAATATGATCTCCCTTTCATAGATCCATGTTAATTTGGCCCATTCCTAGTGTTATTTTTGAAGTGACACATTATCATGTTTTTAAGAACAGATTCTGACAGTGCTGGTGTATTTTCCGTGGCACAGGTCAGAGGCCATAGACTCAGAATGGATCGCGCCCGTGGAATGCCCACATGCTTTCAAAACCCATCATCTTTTTTGCAGAGGTGCTCCACTTCTTCTGGTTATTACTGCTGCAGACCACTGCAGTGTTATATAAATCCAGAGAACAACAGCATCCAGAGTGCTGAGGCCTCAAGACACCTTCTGAAAACGGCTTAGAATAACCAGCAGCTCTAAAGAAGGCTGTTATTAAAATTCTTGGCACACTCAAAGACCACTGGGAGTAAACTGATATAATTACACCTCCCCAGTTTAGTAGGGAATCTCAGTACTGGAAAGCTAAATTATAAAGGGTGGTTATGTTGAGTGGCACTCACAGAGAACTATAAACAGATCATTAAACATTTATTAACTTTGTACTCAGGTAAAACTGGCATCAGAGGATATTTTCATTGGCGCTAGGTAAGCTCTTAACTCTCTTTTCACCAGAGCTTCCTTCTGCCAAACCAAGTTTTTTTTAATATTCATTACTTTCTAAAACAAGAAAATGATGATTTTTTTTTTGTTTCATATCACAGCAAATCAGAAGTACTGGCTAAATCCCAAGGCACAAAAAAATTGTATTTACGCACACTAGAGATTCTGCAGAGGCTGGAAGTTCTGAGCAACACACACAAAGTGCTGGAAGAACTCAGCAGTATCTATGGAGCAGAATAAACAGTCGACATTTCTGGCAGAGACCCTTCATCAGGACCTGAAATGAAGCCAGAACTGCATTTATAGACAAACAAGAGAAAATCTGCTGATGCTGGAAATCCGAGAAAACACACACAAAATGCTGGAAGAACTCGGCAGGCCAGGCAGCATCTGTGAGAAAAAGTTACAGTCAATGTCGGGGAGTCTTAGCGAAAGGTTTAGGCCGGAAACATTGACTGTGCTTTTTCCTACAGATGCTGCGTGGCCTGCTGAGTTCCTCCAGCATTTTGTGTGTGTTGACTGCATTTATAGAGTTCATTTAAACTAATAAACACTCCATACAGGAAGGTTGGCAAACCAAAGTGTGGTAGCGAACCATGTGCAATACATTACAACCAAGAAGCAAATCATACTGGAAAAGGCAGGTTTCAGAGATCATTGCAGGCGGGTTTGAAGGAGGTTCGCGGAAATGATTCCAGGTTTGAACGGCTTGTCATATGAAGAGCGTTTGATGGCTCTGGGCCTGTACTCGCTGGAATTCAGAAGAATAAGGGGTGACCTCATTGAAACCCACTGAATGGTGAAAGACTTTGATAGAGTGGATGTGGAGAGGATGATTCCTGTGGTGGGAGAGTCTAAGACCAGAGGACGCAGCCTCAAAATAGACGGGTGTCCTTTTAGAATGGCGATTAAGAGGAATTTCTTTAGCCGGGGGTGGTGAATCTACAGAATTCGATGCCACAGGTAGCTGTGGAAATCAAGTCTGTATGTATATTTAAGGCAGAGGTTGATAGATTCTTGAGTAGCAGGGCATGAAGGGATACAGGGAGAAGGTGGGAGATTGGGTCTGAGAGGAAAAATGGATCAGCCATGATGAAATGGTGGAGCAGACTGGATGGGCCAAATGGCCTAATTCTGCTCCTAGCAACACACACAAAGTGCTGGAGGAACTCAGCAGGCCAGGCAGCATCTATGGAAAAGAGTACAGTCGACGTTTCAGGCCAAGACCCTTCATCAGTCCTGAACCTCTTCATTGGCCCGAAATGTTGACAGCACTCTTTTCTACAGATGCTGCCTGGCCTGCTGAGTTCCTCCAGTGTTTTGTGTGTGTTGCTCAGATTTACAGCATCTGCTGATGTTCCCTTGTTTGTAATTCAGCTCCTATATCTTATGGTCTTATGTTGATGGAAGAAAGTGTGGAGGAGAGGCAGGGAGATTTAATACGGAAATGTCAGAGCTGCTGATGGTAGAGCAAGAAAATTCTGAGTAAGAGCCCAGAGGTGAGGAGCACCACACTCAGACAGACTGCAAGTATTGACCGACTGTTCAGAAAGACACTAAGACACTTGAATTTGGGTTGTTGGGCAATGGGATCCTTTAGCCACAGTAGTAATGAATTCCACACTCATTTCATTGTGAACTGTCTTTATGCAGTCACCAGACAGCATCAGGAAGGTGTAATCATGTAGTATAACGGGCTTACAGGAATGAGGCCTTTACTCCTGTGACCAGGAGGCACACAGAATATATCTTCAGGAAGGGACAGTCTCACCTCGAGTCTGATGCGTTGCTCTCATTTGGTTCAGAACCTGATCCCAGATACTGTCATCTGTCCAACCCTCCCTGAACAATTACTATTAAGGTGAACAACCAAGGGAATAGATCATAGATATCTCTAGATCATCTCACAATGATCTGAACCCACACCTGTCCCATACTGTCATCTGTCCAACCCTCCCTGAACAATTACTATTAGGGTGAACTATCGCGGGTATAGATCAGAGATCATCTATAGATTATAGATGATCTATACATCATCTCGCAATGATCTGTTGACCAAAATATAACATTATCACTAATGACCTGAGAAGAAAGTGAACTGGAAATTGGACCTATCCCTTAATTGAGAATTGACACTATTACTGAACTGGGAATTGGACCTATTACTGAACTGGGAACTGAACCTATTAGTGAATTGGGAATTGGACCTATTACTGAACTGGGAATTGGGCCTATTACTGAATTGGGAATTGGACCTATTACTGAATTGGGAATTGGACTTATTACTGAACTGGGAATTGGACCTATTACTGAAGTGGGAATTGGGCCTATTACTGAACTGGGAATTGGACCTATTACTGAACTGGGAATTGGACCTATTACTGAACTGGGAATTGGACCTATTACTGAATTGAGAATTGGGCCTATTACTGAATTGGGAATTGGACCTATTACTGAACTGGGAATTGGGCCTATTACTGAACTGGGAATTGGACCTATTACTGAACTGGGAATTGGACCTATTACTGAACTTTGAATTGGACCTATTACTGAACTGGGAATTGGACCTATTACTGAATTGAGAATTGGGCCTATTACTGAACTGGGAATTGGACCTATTACTGAATTGGGAATTGGACCTATTACTGAAGGGGGAATTGGACCTATTACTGAAGGGGGAATTGGACCTATTACTGAACTGGGAATTGGACCTATTACTGAACTGGGAATTGGACCTATTACTGAATTGAGAATTGGGCCTATTACTGAATTGGGAATTGGACCTATTACTGAATTGAGAATTGGGCCTATTACTGAACTGGGAATTGGACCTATTACTGAATTGAGAATTGGGCCTATTACTGAATTGGGAATTGGACCTATTACTGAACTGGGAATTGGGCCTATTACTGAACTGGGAATTGGACCTATTACTGAACTGGGAATTGGACCTATTACTGAACTTTGAATTGGACCTATTACTGAATTGGGAATTGGACCTATTACTGAACTGGGAATTGGGCCTATTATTGAACTGGGAATTGGACCTATTACTGAACTGGGAATTGGACCTATTACTGAATTGAGAATTGGGCCTATTACTGAACTGGGAATTGGACCTATTACTGAATTGGGAATTGGACCTATTACTGAATTGGGAATTGGACCTATTACTGAAGGGGGAATTGGACCTATTACTGAACTGGGAATTGGACCTATTACTGAACTGGGAATTGGACCTATTACTGAAGTGGGAATTGGACCTATTACTGAACTGGGAATTGGGCCTATTACTGAACTGGGAATTGGACCTATTACTGAAGGGGGAATTGGACCTATTACTGAACTGGGAATTGGACCTATTACTGATTTGGGAATTGGACCTATTACTGAACTGGGAATTGGACCTATTACTGAAGTGGGAATTGGGCCTATTACTGAACTGGGAATTGGACCTATTACTGAACTTTGAATTGGACCTATTACTGAATTGAGAATTGGGCCTATTACTGATTTGGGAATTGGACCTATTACTGAACTGGGAATTGGACCTATTACTGAATTGAGAATTGGGCCTATTACTGAATTGGGAATTGGACCTATTACTGAATTGAGAATTGGGCCTATTACTGAACTGGGAATTGGACCTATTACTGAATTGAGAATTGGGCCTATTACTGAATTGGGAATTGGACCTATTACTGAACTGGGAATTGGACCTATTACTGAACTGGGAATTGGACCTATTACTGAAGTGGGAATTGGACCTATTACTGAACTGGGAATTGGGCCTATTACTGAACTGGGAATTGGACCTATTACTGAAGGGGGAATTGGACCTATTACTGAACTGGGAATTGGGCCTATTACTGAAGTGGGAATTGGACCTATTACTGAACTGGGAATTGGACCTATTACTGAAGTGGGAATTGGGCCTATTACTGAAGTGGGAATTGGGCCTATTACTGAACTGCGAATTGGACCTATTACTGAATTGAGAATTGGGCCTATTACTGATTTGGGAATTGGACCTATTACTGAAGTGGGAATTGGACCTATTACTGAACTGGGAATTGGGCCTATTACTGAACTGGGAATTGGACCTATTACTGAACTGGGAATTGGACCTATTACTGAACTGGGAATTGGACCTATTACTGAACTTTGAATTGGACCTATTACTGAAGTGGGAATTGGGCCTATTACTGAACTGGGAATTGGACCTATTACTGAATTGGGAATTGGGCCTATTACTGAAGTGGGAATTGGACCTATTACTGAACTGGGAATTGGACCTATTACTGAATTGAGAATTGGGCCTATTACTGAATTGGGAATTGGACCTATTACTGAATTGGGAATTGGACCTATTACTGAAGTGGGAATTGGACCTATTACTGAACTGGGAATTGGACATATTACTGAACTGGGAATTGGACCTATTACTGAATTGGGAATTGGACCTATTACTGAACTGGGAATTAGACCTATTACTGAACTGGGAATTGGACCTATCACTGAAGGGGGAATTGGACCTATTACTGAACTGGGAATTGGACCTATTACTGAAGTGGGAATTGGACCTATTACTGAAGTGGGAATTGGACCTATTACTGAACTGGGAATTGGACATATTACTGAACTGGGAATTGGACCTATTACTGAATTGGGAATTGGACCTATTACTGAACTGGGAATTGGACCTATTACTGAACTGGGAATTGGACCTATTACTGAAGGGGGAATTGGACCTATTACTGAATTGGGAATTGGACCTATTACTGAAGGGGGAATTGAACCTATTACTGAAGTGGGAATTGGACCTATTACTGAAGTGGGAATTGGACCTATTTTTGAAGTGGGAATTGGACCTATTTTTGAAGTGGGAATTAGATCTATTAATGAATTGGGAATTGGCAATTAAACCTAATACTTGGACCAAAGACAGGGTAGAGAATGACTTTAAGCTTCCAACTATTAATGCAGTCATTGCATCCTTGACATATCAGCCAAGTTTTTCCTTCTCTCTTTCTCAACCTCTGAAGGCACACCTTCCAGTGAATATACATGTTGGAGCCCATGTCATCCACTCAGGATTAACCCGTTCTGTCTGATCACGGCTGATTCATGTCCCGCCTTCATTTACCACCTGGCCACTGTACAGCATGACACTATTTCCCAAAAATGTTCTTCGAATGTCTCTCTTGGAACATCTGTGGGATTGCCTGGCTGAACAACATGTTGAGGGAGAACCTAGGACTTGATGCTGAAATGGATTCTAGCTGAAGGTTTATGATAAAACAAAGGAGCAGAATTAGACCACTGGGCTCATTGAGTCTGATCTGATTGTGCAGTTGTCAAATCAGAGAAGAGACTCAGAATAAAGAGAGGTTACAGTATATCTCAAAGAAGGCCCAGAATCTTTCTGAAAATTTACTGGATATCCCCTGAGGAAATACAGACCATACCTCAACACCCTTGCCTGCTGAAGTCCTGTTGACAGACAACTGCAGTTTTTAGGTACAGTCGGACATCCTTATCTGCAAGGGATTGGTTCCGGGACCCCTCATGGATGCCAAAAATGCGGCTGGTCTAGTCCCTTATTTACCCTGTTTTAATGCGGTGGACTTTAGGACCCAGTGGAACCCCGGACCTTAGTTAACCTGTCTCAGAGCGGTGGTCTTTAGGACCCGGCGGAGCTCTGAATCTGCAGTGTTTCTGTTCATGAACATAATCACGATCACGATTGAAGATGAAATGGAAATAATAAAGCGATCGGAAAGAGGTGAAACGCCATCGGTCATTGGAAAAGCGTTAGGCTATAGTCGGTCAACGATTGGTACAATTTTAAAGGATAAAGTGAGAAAGGCCCTGCCCCGATGAAAGCTACAATTATTACTAAGCAACCTAGTGGTTTAATTATTGAAATACATACATTTCTTAAGTGTTTTATATGCATAGAAAGGTAAAATATATACTATTTCCTAAGACAAAAGTTTGACTGACGCTAAATAATACTGGATGTAGTTGTTCCAACTTACTTAGTGAGAGAACTTACAATTTTTTAAAATCCCGATCCATGATAACCTATGCACATCCTCCTGTATACTTTAAATCATCTCTACATTACTTATAATACCTAATACAATGTAAATGCTATGTAAAATAGTTGTTATACTGCATTGTTTAGGGAATAATGACAAGAAAAGAAGTCTGTACATGCTTGAACAACAAGTGCTGAAAGAGCACTTCCGGGTTCTCTCGATTTGCGGTTGGTTGAACTCACGGATAAGGTGGGCCGACTGTACATGAACCTTATCACAAGGTTACCGAAGGATGACGCTGAAACCCAACACTCAAAAGGCAGAGTTACAGCAACATTTTTTTTAAGCTGCAGATGCCAGAAATCTGCAACAAAAGCAGGAAATGCAGGAAACAAATAGCGAGTCAGGAGAGAAAAAGAGCCAATGTTATCGGAGGGAGCTGCTGACTTGAAACATAAACTCTGTTGCTCTCTCCATTGTTAATGAGTTACATTCCCTGTCCAAGGTATCCTTCCTGCAGGATACCTTGGAGACATTTCCATTTCCTGCACTGAAGTTAACAGTTCCAATTTATTAATGTTAATCTGATTCCAGATGTGATTTTGTCACACTAACAGCCGCTGTTTCTAGCTGTGGGAGTGAGTGTTACTACATTCCTACCAAGAGAGGGTCTGTGGGTGGATCCATAATCCCTACAGGGAGCAACCACTGGAAATGTGGCCACAATATCAGTTTTAGCCAAAGTTTCATTGGCAGGAGACAATGGAATGGCACCGTAGTAGTTAGCCTAGAGCTATAGGAGCATCAGCTGTAAGATCCAGGTTCAATTCCTGCCACCGTCTATAAGGAGTTTGTACATTCTCCCCATGGCTGTGCGGATTTCCCCAGGGTGCTCCGGTTTTTTCCCACATTCCAAAGACGTACAGGTAGGGTTAGTGAGTTGTGGGCATGCTAGATTAGCAATGTAAGTGTGGTGACGCTTGCACATTCCCCGCTGATGTAATTTGACACAAATGACACATTTAGTTGTATGCTTCAATGTACTTGTGACAAATCTAATTTTTATGTTTTACTCCCAAAACACAGATGTGATCACAAGGAAGTGTGCCAACATCTCTTTTGTCTTAGAAGGTTAAGGAGGTGCATCATATCAGTGAAGACACCAACAAACTTCTGCAGAGGTATTGTTGGAAGTATCTGGACTGGTGGCATCATGGTCTTCAACAGCAATTCCAATGTGCCTGAATGTAAGAAGCTGCAGAGAGTGGTGGACTCAGGGCAATACATCATGGAAATGTCCGTCTCCACCATCCGTACCATCTACAGGAGCTGCTGCATCAAGAAAGCAACATCTATCATCAAAAATCCCCCCATCCAGGCCATTCCAACTTCTCACACCAACTTCTGAGCAAGCAGTACAGAAACCTGAAATGCTATCACACCCTACAAAATGAAACCAAGAGACAAGTGTGAGAAATAAGATCAGCTCAGTGCCTTCTGTGCTTGCTTTGACTGTCAAAACATGGAAGCACCTTCACAAACTCCCACAGCAATCGATGACCCTGTGATTTCAGTCGACGAGGCCGACATGAGAGCATCCTTCAGGAGGGTGATCCCACAGAAAGCATCTGGGCCAGATGGGATACCTGGCCAAGTACTGAAGACATGTGCTGATCAACTAGCTGAGGTGTTCACTGATACCTTTAACCTCTTGCTTCGACAGTCTGAGATACCCTCCTGCTTCAATCAGGCTTTAATTATACCAGTGCCTCAGAAGAACAAGGCAACCCGCCTCACTGACTATCACCCAATAGCGCTTGGATTCACTGTGATGAAGTGCTTTGACTGGTTAGTGATGAAACATATCAGCTCCTGCATGAGAAACGACCTCAATCCACTCCAATTTGCCTACCATCGCAACATTTCATCGGCTCTTCACTCGACCCTGAAACCTCCGACCAGCAAAGGTGCATACATCAAGATGCTTTTCATTGACTGCAGCTCAGCATTCAATGCTATCAACCCTTCAAAACTAATCAATAAACTTCAAGAACTTGGCTTCAATGCTTCCTTGTGCAATTGGATCCTCGATTTTCTCACTTGCAGATCCCAGTCAGTTCAGATCGGCAAGTCTCCAAACTCTCCCTCAGCACGGGTGCGCCGCAAAGCTGTGTGCTTAGCCCCCTGCTCTACTTGCTTTATACTTATGACTGTGAGGCTAAGCACAGCTCTGATGCTATATAAGTTTGCTGACGACACCACTGTTGTTGGCCGAATCAAAAGTGGTGATGAATCAGCATACTGGAAGGAGACTGAAAATCTGGCTGAATGGTGCCACAACAGCAACCTCTCAATCAATATCAGAAAGACCAAGAAGCGCATTATTGACCTCAAGAGCAGGAAACAGCAGTGAATGAGCCAGTCCTCAGCTGGGGATCAAATGTGGAGAGAGTCAGCAACTTTAAATTACTTTGTGTTAACATTTCAGAAGATTTGTCCTGGGTCCAGCTCATAAGCACCATTACGAAGAAAATGCCTCTACTTTCTTCAAATTTTGCTAAGATTCAGCATGTCACCTAAAACTTTGACAAGCTTCCATAGATGTGTGGTGGAGTGGTGAAGACTGATTGCATCATGATCTGGTATGGAACCAACAATGCACTTGAATGGAAAAGCCTGCAAAGAGTAGAAGATATGGCCCAGTCCACCACTGGATAAAGCCCTTCCACCACTGAGTACATCTACATGGAGCACTGTAGCTGGGAAACAGCATCCATCATCAAGGATCCCCACCACCCAGGGCTGTATTCTCATCGCTGCCATCAGAAAGAAGGTACGACACACTCAGGACCCAAGGACAGTTAATACCCCTCAGTCATCAGCTTCTTGAAACAGAGGGGATAACTTTACTTGCCCCATTGCTGAACTGTTTACACAACCTATGGATTCACTTTCAAGTAATCCATACTATTATAATTATTTCTTTTGTTCTCTTTCTGTATTTGCACAGTTTGTTGTCTTTTTGCATATTGGTTGTTTGTCTATCCTTTTGATATTTGATCTTTCATTGATTCTATTTCATTTCTTGTACTTACTGTGAATGGCCACAAGAAAATCAATTTCAGGGTTGTACATATAAAGTGAAATATACGTACTTTGAAAGCAAATTTACTTTGAACTTTGAACCAGGTTCAGCAACAGCTGCTTCCCTACAATCCTTCAGTTCTTGAACCAACTGGAACAATCCGAATCATTACAGTTTAATGACTCTATCACCACATTGCACTACAATCGGCTTATTTTTCTAACTCCTTGCAAAAACTGTGTATGATTTTTGTTTTTCTAGTGAATGCTGCTTCCCTGCTGCTCTGTACCTGTGATGCTGGAGCAGACAAGTTTTTCAATGGATCTGTACATACACGTGAAAAATAAACAAGAAAAGCTGCAGATACTGGAAATCTGAGCAACACTCACAATACGCTGGAGGAACCTGATTCCTGCTGAAGAGTTGCGGCCGGAAACGTTGACTATATTTTTTCCCATAGATGCTGCCTGTCCTGCAGAGTTCCTCCAGCTCTTTGTGTCTGTTGCTCAGATGAAAATAAACTTGACTTTGACTTTGATGGGATTGGACTTTGCTGGAGGGTTCATCTCCAACACTGTACCCACTGGAACATCTACTTACAAACATTAATAGAATATATTGAATTTCAAAAAGTGCATATTCTTATTGGACAATTATTGATTATTTTCTCCTCCCCAGATCCCCTGCAGTAACAAGTAGGTGATTCTTTAACACTGGATACTTCTGGGAGAATTGGCAACCCAGTTTTCAACTGATTACATTCCAAGAGATTGCTAATCTCTTGTTACACCCAGGTAGCTGTCCTGAGGGCGGCATGCTGATGCAGTCTCTGGAATTCAGAGACTCAGGTTCTGTCTTGAACTCTAGTGCTGTCTGTGTGGAGTCTGCATGCTCTTCTCTGCGACTCCAGGTCTCCCTTAGCTGCTGTGGTTTCCCCCCACGTGGCAAAGAAACCTGGGTTGGCCACTGTAAGTGTGAGGGTAAGAGGCAGAACTTGGAGGAAGCTGATGGGCATGTCAGAAGGACAAAATGGAATTAGTGTAGAGTTAGAGCATGGGAGTGATGGCTAGTGTAGAGTTGAAGGGCTGATGGCTTATGCCTCTTGCTCTATAACCCTATCCATCTACTGTGCATTGTAATTGGGTTTCAATGGTTTAGTCACAGTATCCATATCCGGCCTTACCAAAATGTCAGTAAGTGAGACTGAGAGTGGGAACGCAGAGAGTGGATGGAAGAGCCTACTGATGGTATTGGCAATAATATCCCGCACCACCAGGTTCAGGAGCAGTTATTATCCTACAATCATCAGACTCCTGAACCAGTCTGGGTAACTGCACTGACCGCAACTCCCATAATCCACAGACTCACTTTCAAGAGCACTACAAAGCATGCTCTCAGTATTATCTAGCGATCTAACTAAATATTTATCTGTTTGTTTATTTAATATTGATTGATTGAGTGCAAAATTCATGTTCATTTGCTCATTTGTTGTTTGTCAGTCTTTGCTTATGCATAGTTTTCATAAATTCTATTGTATTTCTTTATTTTCCTGTAAATATCTCCAAAAATTGCATCTCAGGGTATCACATGGCAATGTATACGTACTTTGATAATAAATTTATCTTTGACTTTGAAGAGTCATTAGTTTATCAAAAGTAAATGCATCGATCCTCATTCCTAGAAATATGAGTTGAAGCTCAGGGATCAGAAACAAAACAAGGTAGAAAAACAGCAAGTATTTGCATTTCAGGAGCACCTTCTGTCTGAGCCTCTCTACTGTCCTATCAACATCATCAGGAACCTTCTCCCACAATCACTCAGATTGAAAAGAAATTAATTGTCACAAAGGAGTATTAATGGCTCCTGTCAGAACACTAATATTAGCTGTCAAAGTAGTTAATCGGTACGAGGTGTACCAGTAACTGGCCCTGGGGAATTCACTGGGTGAAATGTTTGGTAATGAGTTACATCAATATGTTTGTATAAATTTACAATCCTTATTGAGATTGTTCTTCAGGCAGTCAAATATACTCAGCACTAAATCCATCACATTTATTTCTCACTGACAGAAAAGAGCCTTGTACACATAATCTACTTGCAAGACCATAATACCATAAAATACAGGGACAGAATTAGGCCATTTGGCCCATTGAGAAAGCTCCACCATTCCATCATGGCTGATTTATTATCCCTCTCAATCCCATTCTCCTGCCTTCTCCCCATACCTTCTGACACCATGACTAATCACGAACTAATCAAGCTCTGCTTCAAATAAACTCAATGACTTGACCTGCACAGCTGTCTGTGGCAATGAATTCCACATATTCACTACCCTCTGGCTAAAGAAATTCTTCCTCACCTCTGTTCTAAATGAATGTCCCTCTATTCTAAGGCTGTGCCCTGTGGTCCCAGCCTCACCCACAATAGGAAGTATCCTCTCCACATTTGGTCTATCAAGACCTTTCAATATTCAGTAGGTTACAATGAGATCCACCCTCACTCTTCTGAACTCCACCAAGCACAGGCTCTGAACCATCAAATGCTCCTCCCTTTTCAATCCTAGAATCATCCTCCTGAACCTCCCCTGGACCCTCTTCAATGCCAGTGCATCCTTTTTCAGATAAAGGGTCTAAAACTGCTCACAGTACTCCTCGTGCAGTCTGACCAATGCCTTATAAACCTCAGCATCACATCTTGCTCTTATATTTTAGTCCTCTTGAAATGAATGCTAACATTGTATTGTGCTTCTTACCATTGACTGCAGGTTAACCTTTAGGGAATCCTGCACAAGGACTCCAAAACCCCTTCACTCCTCTGAGTTTTGAATTTTCTCCCGGTTTAGAAAATAGTCTACGTCTCTATTCTTTCTACCAAAGTGCATGACCATATACTTCCCTACACTATAATCCAACTGCAACTTCTTTGTCCACTCTCCAAATCTGTCTAAGTCCCTGTGCAGTCTCCCTGCTTACTGAACACTACCTGCCTCCCCACCCCTGCCGAGCTACCTTCTTATTGTCCACAAACTTGGCCCCAATACTATCAATTCCATCATCCAAATTATTGACATTTAACGTGTGAAGAAGCCAAGACCGACCCCTGCAGAACACCGCTAGTCATGGGCAGTCAACCAAAAAAAAACCCTTCAATCCACACTTTGCTTCCTGCCTGTCAACTAATCCTTTATCCATACTCGAGGAAATCTGCAGATGCTGGAAATTCAAGCAACACACACAAAATGCTGGTGAATCTCCCCCTCCCCTCCCACTTTCAAATCTCTTACTGTCTCTTCTTTCAGTTAGTCCTGACGAAGGGTCTCAGCCCGAAACGTCGACAGCGCTTCTCCCTATAGATGCTGCCTGGCCTGCTGGGTTCCATCAGCATTTTGTGTGTGTTGCCTCTATCCATACTGGTTTCTTTCCTGTAATACCACAGGCTTTTATCTTATTAAGCAACCTCATGTGCAGAACCTTGTCAAAGGCCTTCTGAAAGCCCAAGTAATCAACATCCACTGACTTTCCTTTATCTATCCTACCTGCTATTTCCTTAAATAATTCTGACAGATTGGTGAGGGAAGATTGCCCCTTAAGGCAACCATGCTGACTTTGGTCCATTTTATCATGTGCTTCCAAGTACTCTGAAACATCACTCCAATATCTTTCCAACCACTGAAGTCAGGGTAAATGGCCTATAATTCCCTTTCTTCAGCCTCCTTCCCTTAGAGTGACATTTTCAATTTTCCACTCCGCCAAAATCATTCCATAATCTAGTGATTCTTGAACGATCACTACTAATGACTCCACGATCTCTTCAGCCAGCTCTTTCAGAACCCTGAGGTGTTACCCATCTGGTTCAGGTGACTTATTTACCTTCAGACCTTTCAGCTTCCCAAGAACCTTCTCCTTAGTAACAGCAACTGCATTCACCTCTTCCTCCTGACACTCTTGAATTTCCATCATACTGCTGTTGTCTTCATCAGTGAAGACTGATGCAAAATACTTAAGCTTATCCACTATTTCTTTGTCTCCCAATACTACCTCTCCATCGTCCGATATTCACTCTCACCTCTCTTTTATTCTTTATATATCGGAAAAACCTTTTGGCATCCTCTTTTATCTCATTGGCCAGCTTTCCTTAATATGTCATCTTTTCTCTCTTTCTTAGTTGCTTTCTGTTGGTTTTTAAAAGCTTCCCAATCCTGTAACTTCCCACTATTTTTTCTGTATTATATGCTGCTTTTATACTGTATTTGACTTCCTTTGTCAACTGTGGTAGCCTCATTCTCCCTACAGAATACTTCTTCATCTTTGGGATTATCTATCCTGCATCATCTAAATTGTCCCTGAGAATGGAGTCTGGACTCTGCTGGTGGAAATCTCAGAGAGAAATCCAAAGGATTAATCCCAGCCAGTGCTTCTGTGTGTGCAACTCCATGCTGAGGAGATACAATGACCAATGGGAAGGTTAAGCTACTGATTTAATAAGGATATTCCAAAATACTTCCTGACCAACACACTGCTACAAATGTACGGAAGACTGAAGTTTGACAAGTATCTACAGATGGATGACGGAGAGCATTCTGACTCACTGCATCGTGTCTGGTATGGAGGCTCCAACGCACAGGATTGCAAGAGATTGCAGAGGGTTGTAGATTTAGCCAGGTGCATCTGTCCCCACCGTTGAGGAGGTACCTCGAGAGGAGGTATCTCTAGAGGACTGCATCCATCATTGGGACTGTCACCATCTGAGAAATGCATTCTTCTCATTACAACCATCAGGAAGGAGGTACAGAAGCCAGAAGACTTACATTCAATGAATTGCACTATGCACTGATTTTTTTTTTTGTAATTTATAGTAATTTTATGTCTTTGTTCTACACTGTCAGAATGATTGATAATAAATCTGATTCTGAATCTGAGAGAATTTTCAAACAACAAGAGGGATATAGACAATCAGATCATCTATTCAGGTTGAGAGATTAACACGGTTGGTTTGCTGAACACACCACTGCTCTTTTATTCACAGAATCCCAAATCAGATTGAGATTAAGATTAGTTTGGCTCCTTGATTGGATGAAGTTCATACAGTAAACAGTGTATATGTCAATAATACATTTCTGGTACAAAAGGCTTAGAGACTTTATATGCAGACTTCCGCACGGTACTGTAGTAATTTTATGTATTGCACTATATCGTTGATACAAAAGAAAACAAATTTCATGTTATATGTGAGTGCTGCTAAACCTGATTCTGATATGGGTCTCTATTGTGGACTGAGAGGGGGAAGGGGCAGGGAGAGGGTAATCACAGTTGGGAAAAAGGGAAAGGAGAGGGGAATCATAGTGGGAAAAGGGGCAGAGAAGCACCAGAGAGACATTCTGTAGTGATAAAAAAACCAATTGTTTGGAATTAAATGATCTTGCCTGGTGTCTCCAGACTCAGTGTGTCTGCACCTGCGCCACACCCCACTCCTTATTTACCACCTGTCCCTGTCCCACACCCCACTCCTTCTTTACCACCTGCGCCAAACCCCACTCCTTCTTTGCCACCTGTCCGACACCACACTCCTTCTTTACCACCTGTCCCACACCCAACTCCTTCTTTACCACCTGTCCCACACCCCACTCCTTATTTACCACCTGTCCCACACCCCACTCCTTCTTTACCACTTGTCCCTGACCCACAACTCACCCCTTCTTTACCACTTGTCCCTGTCCCACACCCCACCTCTTCTTTACCACCTGTCCTTGTCCCACACCCCACTCCTTCTTTACCACCTGTCCCTGTCCCATACACCACTCCTTCTTTACCACTTGTCCCACACCCCACCCCTTCTTTACCACTTGTCCCACACCCTATTCCTTCTTTACCACCAGTCCCTGTCCCACACCCCACTCCTTCTTTACCACCTTTCCCTCACCCCACTCCTACTTTACCACCTGTCCCACACCATACTCCTTCATTACCACCTGTCCCACACCCACTCCTTATTTACCACTTGTCCCTGTCCCACACCCCACTCCTTCTTTACCACTTGACCCACACCCCACTCGTTCTTTACCACTTGTCACACACCCCACTCCTTCTTTACCACCTGTCCCTGTCCCCCACGCCACTCCTTCTTTACCACCTGTCCCTGTCCCATACCCCACACCTTCTTTACCACCTGTCCCTGTCCCATACCGCACTCCTTCTTTACCACCTGTCCCTGTCCCACACCCCACTCCTTCTTTACCAGTTGTCCCACACCCCACTCCTTCTTTACCACCTGTCCCACACCCCACTCCTTCTTTACCACCTGTCCCTGTCCCATACCGCACTCCTTCTTTACCACCTGTCCCTGTCCCACACCCCACTCCTTCTTTACCACCTGGCCCACACCCCACTCGTTCTTTACCACCTGTCCCTATCACACACCCCACTCCTTCTTTACCACCTGTCCCACACCCCACTCCTTCTTTACCACTTGTCCCTGTCCCCCACCCCACTCCTTCTTTACCACCTGTCCCTGTCCCACACCCCACCCCTTCTTTACCACCTGTCCCACACCCCACTCCTTCTTTACCACCTGTCGCTGCGCCACACCCCACTCCTTCTTTACCAACTGTCCCACACCCCACTCCTTCTTTACCACTTGTCCCTGCGCCATACCCCTCTCCTTCTTTACCACCAGTCCAATACCCCACTCCTTCTTTACCACCTGTCCCGCACCCCACCCCTTCTTTACCACTCGTCCCACACCCCACTCCTTCTTTACCACCTGTCCCACACCATACTCCTTCTTTACCACTTGTCCCAAACCCCACTCCTTCTTTACCACCTGTCCCGCACCCCACCCCTTCTTTACCACCGTCCCACACCCCACTCCTTCTTTACCACCTGTCCCACACCATACTCCTTCTTTACCACTTGTCCCACACCCAACTCATTCTTTACCACCTGACCCACACCCCACTCCTTCTTTACCACTTGTCCCTGTCCCACACCCCACTCCTTCTTTACCACCTGTACCACACCCCACTCCTTCTTTACCACCTGTCCCACATCCCACTCGTTCTTTACCACCTGTCCCACACCCCACTCCTTCTTTACCACCTTAACCGGCGCCACACCCCAATCCTTCTTTACCACCTGTCCCACACCCCACTCCTTCTTTACCACTTGTCCCTGTCCCACACCCCACTCCTTCTTACCACCTGTCCCACACCCTACTCCTTCTTTACCACTTGTCCCTGTACCACACCCCACTCCTTCTTTACCACCTGTCCCTCACCCCACTCCTTCTTTACCACCTGTCCCTGTCCCACACCCCACTCCTTCTTTACCACCTGTCCCACACACCACTCCTTCTTTACCACCTGTCCCTGTCCCACACCCCACTCCTTCTTTACCACCTGTCCCACACCCCACTCCTTCTTTACCACCTGTCCCTGTGCCACACCCCACTCCTTCTTTACCACCTGTCCCACACCCCACTCCTTCTTTACCACTTGTCCCTGTCCCGCACCCCACTCCTTCTTTACCACTGTCCCTGTCCCATACCCCACTCCTTCTTTACCACCTGTCCCACACTCCACTCCTTCTTTACCACCTGTCCCTGTCCCACACCCCACTCCTTCTTTACCACCTGTCCCTGCGCCACACCCCACTCCTTCTTTACCACCTGTCCCACACCCCACTCCTTCTTTACCACCTGTCCCTGTCCCACACCCTACTCCTTCTTTACCACTTGTCCCTGTACCACACCCCACTCCTTCTTTACCACCTGTCCCTCACCCTACTCCTTCTTTACCACTTGTCCCTGTCCCACACCGACTCGTTCTTTACCAACTGTCCCTGTCCCACACCCCACTCCTTCTTTACCACCTGTCCCTGTCCAACACCCCACTCCTTTTTTACCACGTGTCCCTGTCCCACACCCCACTCTTTCTTTACCACCAGTCCCACACCCCACTCCATCTTTACCACCTGTCCCACACCCCACTCCTTCTTTACCACTTGTCCCACACCCCACTCCTTCTTTACCACCTGTCCCACACCCCACTCCTTCTTTACCACTTGTCCCACACCCCACTCCCTCTTTACCACCTGTCCCACACGCCACTGGTTATTTACCACCTGTCCCACACACCACTCCTGCTTTACCACCTGTCGTACACCCCACTCGTTCTTTACCACTTGTCCTCCACCCCACTCCTTCTTTACCACCTATCCCACACCACACTCCTCCTTTACCACCTGTCCGACACCCCACTCCTTCTTTACCACCTGTCCCACACCCCACTCCTTCTTTACCACCTGTCCCCCACCCACTCCTTCTTTACCACCTGTCCCACACCCCACTCCTTCTTTGCCACTTGTCCCACACCCCACTCCTTCTTTACCACCTGTCCCTGTCCCACACCCCACTCCTTCTTTACCACCTGTCCCTGCGCCACACCCCACTCCTTCTTTACCACCTGTCCCACACGCCACTCCTTCTTTACCACTTGTCCCTGTCCCACACCCCACTCATTCTTTACCACCTGTCCCACACCACACTCCTTCTTTACCACTTGTCCCTGTGCCACACCCCTCTCCTTCTTTACCACCAGTCCCATACCCCACTCCTTCTTTACCACCTGTCCCGCACCCCACCCCTTCTATACCACCCGTCCCACACCCCACTCCTTCTTTTCCACCTGTCCCACACCATACTCCTTCTTTACCACTTGTCCCACACCCCACTCCTTCTTTACCACCTGTCCCGCACCCCACCCCTTCTTTACCACCCGTCCCACACCCCACTCCTTCTTGACCACCTGTCCCACACCCCACTCCTTCTTTACCACCTGTCGCTGCGCCACACCCCACTCCTTCTTTACCACCAGTCCCATACCCCACTCCTTCTTTACCACCTGTCCCGCACCCCACCCCTTCTTTACCACTTGTCCCTGCGCCACATCCCTCTCCTTCTTTACCACCAGTCCCATACCCACTCCTTCTTTTCCACCTGTCCCACACCCCACACCTTCTTTACCACTTGTCCCTGCGCCACACCGCTCTCCTTCTTTACCACCAGTCCCATACCCCACTCCTTCTTTACCACCTGTCCCGCACCCCATCCCTTCTTTACCACCCGTCCCACACCCCACTCCTTCTTTACCACCTGACCCACACCCCACTCCTTCTTTACCACTTGTCCCTGTCCCACACCCCACTCCATCTTTACCACCTGTACCACACCCCACTCCTTCTTTACCACCTGTCCCACATCCCACTCGTTCTTTACCACCTGTCCCACACCCCACTCCTTCTTTACCACCTTAACCGGCGCCACACCCCAATCCTTCTTTACCACCTGTCCCACACCCCACTCCTTCTTTACCACTTGACCCACACCCCACTCGTTCTTTACCACTTGTCACACACCCCACTCCTTCTTTACCACCTGTCCCTGTCCCCCACGCCACTCCTTCTTTACCACCTGTCCCTGTCCCATACCCCACACCTTCTTTACCACCTGTCCCTGTCCCATACCGCACTCCTTCTTTACCACCTGTCCCTGTCCCACACCCCACTCCTTCTTTACCAGTTGTCCCACACCCCACTCCTTCTTTACCACCTGTCCCACACCCCACTCCTTCTTTACCACCTGTCCCTGTCCCATACCGCACTCCTTCTTTACCACCTGTCCCTGTCCCACACCCCACTCCTTCTTTACCACCTGGCCCACACCCCACTCGTTCTTTACCACCTGTCCCTATCACACACCCCACTCCTTCTTTACCACCTGTCCCACACCCCACTCCTTCTTTACCACTTGTCCCTGTCCCCCACCCCACTCCTTCTTTACCACCTGTCCCTGTCCCACACCCCACCCCTTCTTTACCACCTGTCCCACACCCCACTCCTTCTTTACCACCTGTCGCTGCGCCACACCCCACTCCTTCTTTACCAACTGTCCCACACCCCACTCCTTCTTTACCACTTGTCCCTGCGCCATACCCCTCTCCTTCTTTACCACCAGTCCAATACCCCACTCCTTCTTTACCACCTGTCCCGCACCCCACCCCTTCTTTACCACTCGTCCCACACCCCACTCCTTCTTTACCACCTGTCCCACACCATACTCCTTCTTTACCACTTGTCCCAAACCCCACTCCTTCTTTACCACCTGTCCCGCACCCCACCCCTTCTTTACCACCCGTCCCACACCCCACTCCTTCTTTACCACCTGTCCCACACCATACTCCTTCTTTACCACTTGTCCCACACCCAACTCATTCTTTACCACCTGACCCACACCCCACTCCTTCTTTACCACTTGTCCCTGTCCCACACCCCACTCCTTCTTTACCACCTGTACCACACCCCACTCCTTCTTTACCACCTGTCCCACATCCCACTCGTTCTTTACCACCTGTCCCACACCCCACTCCTTCTTTACCACCTTAACCGGCGCCACACCCCAATCCTTCTTTACCACCTGTCCCACACCCCACTCCTTCTTTACCACTTGTCCCTGTCCCACACCCCACTCCTTCTTACCACCTGTCCCACACCCTACTCCTTCTTTACCACTTGTCCCTGTACCACACCCCACTCCTTCTTTACCACCTGTCCCTCACCCCACTCCTTCTTTACCACCTGTCCCTGTCCCACACCCCACTCCTTCTTTACCACCTGTCCCACACACCACTCCTTCTTTACCACCTGTCCCTGTCCCACACCCCACTCCTTCTTTACCACCTGTCCCACACCCCACTCCTTCTTTACCACCTGTCCCTGTGCCACACCCCACTCCTTCTTTACCACCTGTCCCACACCCCACTCCTTCTTTACCACTTGTCCCTGTCCCGCACCCCACTCCTTCTTTACCACTGTCCCTGTCCCATACCCCACTCCTTCTTTACCACCTGTCCCACACTCCACTCCTTCTTTACCACCTGTCCCTGTCCCACACCCCACTCCTTCTTTACCACCTGTCCCTGCGCCACACCCCACTCCTTCTTTACCACCTGCCCCACACCCCACTCCTTCTTTACCACTTGTCCCTGTCCCACACCCCACTCCTTCTTTACCACCTGTCCCTGTCCCACACCCTACTCCTTCTTTACCACTTGTCCCTGTACCACACCCCACTCCTTCTTTACCACCTGTCCCTCACCCTACTCCTTCTTTACCACTTGTCCCTGTCCCACACCGACTCGTTCTTTACCAACTGTCCCTGTCCCACACCCCACTCCTTCTTTACCACCTGTCCCTGTCCAACACCCCACTCCTTTTTTACCACGTGTCCCTGTCCCACACCCCACTCTTTCTTTACCACCAGTCCCACACCCCACTCCATCTTTACCACCTGTCCCACACCCCACTCCTTCTTTACCACTTGTCCCACACCCCACTCCTTCTTTACCACCTGTCCCACACCCCACTCCTTCTTTACCACTTGTCCCACACCCCACTCCCTCTTTACCACCTGTCCCACACGCCACTGGTTATTTACCACCTGTCCCACACACCACTCCTGCTTTACCACCTGTCGTACACCCCACTCGTTCTTTACCACTTGTCCTCCACCCCACTCCTTCTTTACCACCTATCCCACACCACACTCCTCCTTTACCACCTGTCCGACACCCCACTCCTTCTTTACCACCTGTCCCACACCCCACTCCTTCTTTACCACCTGTCCCCCACCCACTCCTTCTTTACCACCTGTCCCACACCCCACTCCTTCTTTGCCACTTGTCCCACACCCCACTCCTTCTTTACCACCTGTCCCTGTCCCACACCCCACTCCTTCTTTACCACCTGTCCCTGCGCCACACCCCACTCCTTCTTTACCACCTGTCCCACACGCCACTCCTTCTTTACCACTTGTCCCTGTCCCACACCCCACTCATTCTTTACCACCTGTCCCACACCACACTCCTTCTTTACCTCTTGTCCCTGTGCCACACCCCTCTCCTTCTTTACCACCAGTCCCATACCCCACTCCTTCTTTACCACCTGTCCCGCACCCCACCCCTTCTATACCACCCGTCCCACACCCCACTCCTTCTTTTCCACCTGTCCCACACCATACTCCTTCTTTACCACTTGTCCCACACCCCACTCCTTCTTTACCACCTGTCCCGCACCCCACCCCTTCTTTACCACCCGTCCCACACCCCACTCCTTCTTTACCACCTGTCCCACACCCCACTCCTTCTTTACCACCTGTCGCTGCGCCACACCCCACTCCTTCTTTACCACCAGTCCCATACCCCACTCCTTCTTTACCACCTGTCCCGCACCCCACCCCTTCTTTACCACTTGTCCCTGCGCCACATCCCTCTCCTTCTTTACCACCAGTCCCATACCCACTCCTTCTTTTCCACCTGTCCCACACCCCACACATTCTTTACCACTTGTCCCTGCGCCACACCGCTCTCCTTCTTTACCACCAGTCCCATACCCCACTCCTTCTTTACCACCTGTCCCGCACCCCATCCCTTCTTTACCACCCGTCCCACACCCCACTCCTTCTTTACCACCTGACCCACACCCCACTCCTTCTTTACCACTTGTCCCTGTCCCACACCCCACTCCATCTTTACCACCTGTACCACACCCCACTCCTTCTTTACCACCTGTCCCACATCCCACTCGTTCTTTACCACCTGTCCCACACCCCACTCCTTCTTTACCACCTTAACCGGCGCCACACCCCAATCCTTCTTTACCACCTGTCCCACACCCCACTCCTTCTTTACCACTTGTCCCTGTCCCACACCCCACTCCTTCTTACCACCTGTCCCACACCCTACTCCTTCTTTACCACTTGTCCCTGTCCCACACCCCACTCCTTCTTTACCACCTTAACCGGCGCCACACCCCACTCCTTCTTTACCACTTGTCCCACACCCCACTCCTTCTTACCACCTGTCCCACACCCTACTCCTTCTTTACCACTTGTCCCTGTACCACACCCCACTCCTTCTTTACCACCTGTCCCTCACCCCACTCCTTCTTTACCACCTGTCCCTGTCCCACACCCCACTCCTTCTTTACCACCTGTCCCACACACCACTCCTTCTTTACCACCTGTCCCTGTCCCACACCCCACTCCTTCTTTACCACCTGTCCCACACCCCACTCCTTCTTTACCACCTGTCCCACACCCCACTCCTTCTTTACCACTTGTCCCTGTCCCGCACCCCACTCCTTCTTTACCACTGTCCCTGTCCCATACCCCACTCCTTCTTTACCACCTGTCCCACCACTCCTTCTTTACTACCTGTCACTGTCCCACACCCCACTCCTTCTTTACCACCTGTCCCTGCGCCACACCCCACTCCTTCTTTACCACCTGCCCCACACCACACTCCTTCTTTACCACTTGTCCCTGTCCCACACCCACTCCTTCTTTACCACCTGTCCCTGTCCCACACCCCACTCCTTCTTTACCACCTGTCCCTGTCCCACACCCCACTCTTTCTTTACCACCAGTCCCACACCCCACTCCATCTTTACCACCTGTCCCACACCCCACTCCTTCTTTACCACTTGTCCCACACCCCACTCCTTCTTTACCACCTGTCCCACACCCCACTCCTTCTTTACCACTTGTCCCACACCCCACTCCTTCTTTACCACCTGTCCCCCACCCACTCCTTCTTTACCACCTGTCCCACACCCCACTCCTTCTTTGCCACTTGTCCCACACCCCACTCCTTCTTTACCACCTGTCCCTGTCCCACACCCCACTCCTTCTTTACCACCTGTCCCTGCACCACACCCCACTCCTTCTTTACCACCTTTCCCACACGCCACTCCTTCTTTACCACTTGTCCCTGTCCCACACCCCACTCATTCTTTACCACCTGTCCCACACCACACCCCTTCTTTACCACTTGTCCCTGCGCCACACCCCTCTCCTTCTTTACCACCAGTCCCATACCCCACTCCTTCTTTACCACCTGTCCCGCACCCCACCCCTTCTATACCACCCGTCCCACACCCCACTCCTTCTTTACCACCTGTCCCACACCTTCTTTACCACTTGTCCCACACCCCTCTCCTTCTTTACCACCTGTCCCGCACCCCACCCCTTCTTTACCACCCGTCCCACACCCCACTCCTTCTTTACCACCTGTCCCACACCCCACTCCTTCTTTACCACCTGTCGCTGCGCCACACCCCACTCCTTCTTTACCACCAGTCCCATACCCCACTCCTTCTTTACCACATGTCCCGCACCCCACCCCTTCTTTACCACTTGTCCCTGCGCCACATCCCTCTCCTTCTTTACCACCAGTCCCATACCCACTCCTTCTTTTCCACCTGTCCCACACCCCACACCTTCTTTACCACTTGTCCCTGCGCCACACCGCTCTCCTTCTTTACCACCAGTCCCATACCCCACTCCTTCTTTACCACCTGTCCCGCACCGCATCCCTTCTTTACCACCCGTCCCACACCCCACTCCTTCTTTACCACCTGAACCACACCACACTCCTTCTTTACCACTTGTCCCTGTCCCACACCCCACTCCTTCTTTACCACCTGTACCACACCCCACTCCTTCTTTACCACCTGTCCCACATCCCACTCGTTCTTTACCACCTGTCCCACACCCCACTCCTTCTTTACTACCTTAACCGGCGCCACACCCCAATCCTTCTTTACCACCTGTCCCACACCCCACTCCTTCTTTACCACTTGTCCCTGTCCCACACCCCACTCCTTCTTACCACCTGTCCCACACCCTACTCCTTCTTTACCACTTGTCCCTGTACCACACCCCACTCCTTCTTTACCACCTGTCCCTCACCCCACTCCTTCTTTACCACCTGTCCCTGTCCCACACCCCACTCCTTCTTTACCACCTGTCCCACACACCACTCCTTCTTTACCACCTGTCCCTGTCCCACACCCCACTCCTTCTTTACCACCTGTCCCACACACCACTCCTTCTTTACCACCTGTCCCTGTGCCACACCCCACTCCTTCTTTACCACCTGTCCCACACCCCACTCCTTCTTTACCACTTGTCCCTGTCCCGCACCCCACTCCTTCTTTACCACTGTCCCTGTCCCATACCCCACTCCTCCTTTTCCACCTGTCCCACACCCCACTCCTTCTTTACCACCTGTCGCTGCGCCACACCCCACTCCTTCTTTACCACCAGTCCCATACCCCACTCCTTCTTTACCACCTGTCCCGCACCCCACCCCTTCTTTACCACTTGTCCCTGCGCCACATCCCTCTCCTTCTTTACCACCAGTCCCATACCCACTCCTTCTTTTCCACCTGTCCCACACCCCACACCTTCTTTACCACTTGTCCCTGCGCCACACCGCTCTCCTTCTTTAGCACCAGTCCCATACCCCACTCCTTCTTTACCACCTGTCCCGCACCCCATCCCTTCTTTACCACCCGTCCCACACCCCACTCCCTCTTTACCACCTGAACCACACCCCACTCCTTCTTTACCACTTGTCCCTGTCCCACACCCCACTCCTTCTTTACCACCTGTACAACACCCCACTCCTTCTTTACCACCTGTCCCACATCCCACTCGTTCTTTACCACCTGTCCCACACCCCACTCCTTCTTTACCACCTTAACCGGCGCCACACCCCAATCCTTCTTTACCACCTGTCCCACACCCCACTCCTTCTTTACCACTTGTCCCTGTCCCACACCCCACTCCTTCTTACCACCTGTCCCACACCCTACTCCTTCTTTACCACTTGTCCCTGTACCACACCCCACTCCTTCTTTACCACCTGTCCCTCACCCCACTCCTTCTTTACCACCTGTCCCTGTCCCACACCCCACTCCTTCTTTACCACCTGTCCCACACACCACTCCTTCTTTACCACCTGTCCCTGTCCCACACCCCACTCCTTCTTTACCACCTGTCCCACACCCCACTCCTTCTTTACCACCTGTCCCTGTGCCACACCCCACTCCTTCTTTACCACCTGTCCCACACCCCACTCCTTCTTTACTACTTGTCCCTGTCCCGCACCCCACTCCTTCTTTACCACTGTCCCTGTCCCATACCCCACTCCTCCTTTTCCACCTGTCCCACACTCCACTCCTTCTTTACCACCTGTCCCTGTCCCACACCCCACTCCTTCTTTACCACCTGTCCCTGCGCCACACCCCACTCCTTCTATACCACCTGCCCCACACCCCACTCCATCTTTACCACATGTCCCTGTCCCACACCCCACTCCTTCTTTACCACCTGTCCCTGTCCCACACCCTATTCCTTCTTTACCACTTGTCCCTGTACCACACCCCACTCCTTCTTTACCACCTGTCCCTCACCCTACTCCTTCTTTACCACTTGTCCCTGTCCCACACCGACTCGTTCTTTACCACCTGTCCCTGTCCCACACCCCACTCCTTCTTTACCACCTGTCCCACACCCCACACCTTCTTTACCACTTGTCCCTGTCCCCCACCCCACTCCTTCTTTACCACCTGTCCCTGTCCCACACCCCACTCATTCTTTACCACCTGTCCCTGTCCCACATCCCACTCTTTCTTTACCACCAGTCCCACACCCCACTCCATCTTTACCACCTGTCCCACACCCCACTCCTTCTTTACCACTTGTCCCACACCCCACTCCTTCTTTACCACCTGTCCCACACCCCAATCCTTCTTTACCACTTGTCCCACACCCCACTCCCTCTTTACCACCTGTCCCACACGCCACTGGTTATTTACCACCTGTCCCACACCCCACTCCTGCTTTACCAGCTGTCGTACAACCCACTCGTTCTTTACCACTTGTCCTCCACCCCACTCCTTCTTTACCACCTATCCCACACCACACTCCTCCTTTACCACCTGTCCGACACCCCACTCCTTCTTTACCACCTGTCCCACACCCCACTCCTTCTTTACCACCTGTCCCCCACACACTCCTTCTTTACCACCTGTCCCACACCACACTCCTTCTTTGCCACTTGTCCCACACCCCACTCCTTCTTTACCACCTGTCCCTGTCCCACACCCCACTCCTTCTTTACCACCTGTCCCTGCGCCACACCCCACTCCATCTTTACCACCTGTCCCACACGCCACTCCTTCTTTACCACTTGTCCCTGTCCCACACCCCACTCATTCTTTACCACCTGTCCCACACCACACTCCTTCTTTACCACTTGTCCCTGCGCCACACCCCTCTCCTTCTTAACCACCAGTCCCATACCCCACTCCTTCTTTACCACCTGTCCCGCACCCCACCCCTTCTATACCACCCGTCCCACACCCCACTCCTTCTTTACCACCTGCCCCACACCATACTCCTTCTTTACCACTTGTCCCACACCCCACTCCTTCTTTACCACCTGTCCCGCACCCCACCCCTTCTATACCACCCGTCCCACACCCCACTCCTTCTTTACCACCTGTCCTACACCCCACTCCTTCTTTACCACCTGTCGCTGCGCCACACCCCACTCCTTCTTTACCACCAGTCCCATACCCCACTCCTTCTTTACCACCTGTCCCGCACCCCACCCCTTCTTTACCACTTGTCCCTGCGCCACATCCCTCTCCTTCTTTACCACCAGTCCCATACCCAGTCCTTCTTTTCCACCTGTCCCACACCCCACACCTTCTTTACCACTTGTCCCTGCGCCACACCGCTCTCCTTCTTTACCACCAGTCCCATACCCCACTCCTTCTTTACCACCTGTCCCGCACCCCATCCCTTCTTTACCACCCGTCCCACACCCCACTCCTTCTTTACCACCTGTCCCACACCATACTCCTTCTTTACCACTTGTCCAACACCCCACTCCTTCTTTACCACCTGTCCCGCACCCCACCCCTTCTTTACCACCCGTCCCACACCCCACTCCTTCTTTACCACCTGTCCCACACCATACTCCTTCTTTACCACTTGTCCCACACCCCACTCATTCTTTACCACCTGACCCACACCCCACTCCTTCTTTACCACTTGTCCCTGTCCCCCACCCCACTCCTTCTTTACCACCTGTCCCACACCCCACTCCTTCTTTACCACCTGTACCACACCCCACTCCTTTTTTACCACCTGTCCCACATCCCACTCGTTCTTTACCACCTGTCCCACACCCCACTCCTTCTTTACCACTTGTCCCTGTCCCACACCCCACTCGTTCTTTACCACCTTAACCGGCGCCACACCCCAATCCTTCTTTACCACCTGTCCCACACCCCACTCCTTCTTTACCACTTGTCCCTGTCCCACACCCCACTCCTTCTTTACCACCTGTCACTGTCCCACACCCCACTCCTTCTTTACCACCTGTCCCACACCCTACTCCTTCTTTACCACTTGTCCCTGTCCCACACCCCTCTCCTTTTTTACCAGCTGTCCCACACACCACTCCTTCTTTACCACTTGTCCCTGTCCCACAACCCTCTCCTTCTTTACCACCTGTCCCACACACCACTCCTTCTTTACCACTTGTCCCTGTCCCACACCCCTCTCCTTCTTTACCACCTGTCCCACACCCCACTCCTTCTTTACCACCTGAACCGGCGCCACACCCCACTCCTTCTTTACCACCTGTCCCTCACCCCACTCCTTCTTTACCACCTGTCCCACACCCCACTCCTTCTTTACCACCTGTCCCACACACCACTCCTTCTTTACCACCTGTCCCACACCCCACACATTCTTTACCACTTGTCCCACACCCCACTCCTTCTTTACCACCTGTCCCACACCCCACTCCTTCTTTACCACCTGTCCCTGCGCCACACCCCACTCCTTCTTTACCACCTGTCCCACACCCGACTCCTTCTTTACCACTTGTCCCTGTCCCGCACCCCACCCCTTCTTTACCACCCGTCCCACACCCCACTCCTTCTTTACCACTTGTCCCTGTCCCACACCCCACTCGTTCTTTACCACGTCCCTGTCCCATACCCCACTCCTTCTTTTCCACCTGTCCCACACCCCACTCCTTCTTTACCACCTGTCCCTGTCCCACACCCCACTCCTTCTTTACAACCTGTCCCTGTCCCACACCCCACTCCTTCTTTACCAGCTGTCCCTGTCCCACACCCCACTCCTTCTTTACCACCTGGCCCTGACCAACACCCCACTCCTTCTTTACCACCTTTCCCACAACCCACTCCTTCTTTACCACCTGTCCCTGACCCCACTCCTTCTTTACCACCTGTCCCTGATGCTCATCCCACTCCTTCTTTACCACTTGTCCCTGTCCCACACCCCACTCCTTCTTTACCACCTGTCCCTGTCCCACACCCCACTCCTTCTTTACCACACGTCCCACACCCCAATCCTACTTTACCACTTGTCCCTGTCCCACACCCCAATCCTTCCTTACCACCTGTCCCTGTCCTATACCCGATTCCTTCTTTACCACCTGTCCCACTCCCCACTCCTTCTTTACCACCTGTCCCCCACCCACTCCTTCTTTACCACCTGTCCCACACCCCACTCCTTCTTTGCCACTTGTCCCACACCCCACTCCTTCTTTACCACCTGTCCCTGTCCCACACCCCACTCCCTCTTTACCACCTGTCCCTCACCCCACTCCTTCTTTACCACCCGTCCCACACCCCACTCCTTCTTTACCACCTGTCCTACACCCCCCTCCTTCTTTACCACCTGTCGCTGCGCCACACCCCACTCCTTCTTTACCACCAGTCCCATACCCCACTCCTTCTTTACCACCTGTCCCGCACCCCACCCCTTCTTTACCACTTGTCCCTGCGCCACATCCCTCTCCTTCTTTACCACCAGTCCCATACCCAGTCCTTCTTTTCCACCTGTCCCACACCCCACACCTTCTTTACCACTTGTCCCTGCGCCACACCGCTCTCCTTCTTTACCACCTGTCCCACACCATACTCCTTCTTTACCACTTGTCCAACACCCCACTCCTTCTTTACCACCTGTCCCGCACCCCACCCCTTCTTTACCACCCGTCCCACACCCCACTCCTTCTTTACCACCTGTCCCACACCATACTCCTTCTTTACCACTTGTCCCACACCCCACTCATTCTTTACCACCTGACCCACACCCCACTCCTTCTTTACCACTTGTCCCTGTCCCCCACCCCACTCCTTCTTTACCACCTGTCCCACACCCCACTCCTTCTTTACCACCTGTACCACACCCCACTCCTTCTTTACCACCTGTCCCACATCCCACTCGTTCTTTACCACCTGTCCCACACCCCACTCCTTCTTTACCACTTGTCCCTGTCCCACACCCCACTCCTTCTTTACCACCTTAACCGGCGCCACACCCCAATCCTTCTTTACCACCTGTCCCACACCCCACTCCTTCTTTACCACTTGTCCCTGTCCCACACCCCACTCCTTCTTTACCACCTGTCACTGTCCCACACCCCACTCCTTCTTTACCACCTGTCCCACACCCTACTCCTTCTTTACCACTTGTCCCTGTCCCACACCCCTCTCCTTTTTTACCACCTGTCCCACACACTACTCCTTCTTTACCACTTGTCCCTGTCCCACAACCCTCTCCTTCTTTACCACCTGTCCCACACACCACTCCTTCTTTACCACTTGTCCCTGTCCCACACCCCTCTCCTTCTTTACCACCTGTCCCACACCCCACTCCTTCTTTACCACCTGAACCGGCGCCACACCCCACTCCTTCTTTACCACCTGTCCCTCACCCCACTCCTTCTTTACCACCTGTCCCACACCCCACTCCTTCTTTACCACCTGTCCCACACACCACTCCTTCTTTACCACCTGTCCCACACCCCACACATTCTTTACCACTTGTCCCACACCCCACTCCTTCTTTACCACCTGTCCCACACCCCACTCCTTCTTTACCACCTGTCCCTGCGCCACACCCCACTCCTTCTTTACCACCTGTCCCACACCCGACTCCTTCTTTACCACTTGTCCCTGTCCCGCACCCCACCCCTTCTTTACCACCCGTCCCACACCCCACTCCTTCTTTACCACTTGTCCCTGTCCCACACCCCACTCGTTCTTTACCACCTGTCCCTGTCCCATACCCCACTCCTTCTTTTCCACCTGTCCCACACCCCACTCCTTCTTTACCACCTGTCCCTGTCCCACACCCCACTCCTTCTTTACAACCTGTCCCTGTCCCACACCCCACTCCTTCTTTACCAGCTGTCCCTGTCCCACACCCCACTCCTTCTTTACCACCTGGCCCTGACCAACACCCCACTCCTTCTTTACCACCTTTCCCACAACCCACTCCTTCTTTACCACCTGTCCCCGACCCCACTCCTTCTTTACCACCTGTCCCTGATGCTCATCCCACTCCTTCTTTACCACTTGTCCCTGTCCCACACCCCACTCCTTCTTTACCACCTGTCCCTGTCCCACACCCCACTCCTTCTTTACCACACGTCCCACACCCCAATCCTACTTTACCACTTGTCCCTGTCCCACACCCCAATCCTTCTTTACCACCTGTCCCACTCCCCACTCCTTCTTTACCACCTGTCCCCCACCCACTCCTTCTTTACCACCTGTCCCACACCCCACTCCTTCTTTGCCACTTGTCCCACACCCCACTCCTTCTTTACCACCTGTCCCTGTCCCACACCCCACTCCCTCTTTACCACCTGTCCCTCACCCCACTCCTTCTTTACCACCCGTCCCACACCCCACTCCTTTTTTACCACCTGTCCCTGTCCCACACCCCACTCCTTCTTTACCACCTGTTCCTGCGCCACACCCAACTCCTTCTTTACCACCTGTCCCACACGCCACTCCTTCTTTACCACTTGTCCCTGTCCCACACCCCACTCATTCTTTACCACCTGTCCCACACCACACTCCTTCTTTACCACTTGTCCCTGCGCCACACCCCTCTCCTTCTTTACCACCAGTCCCATACCCCACTCCTTCTATACCACCCGTCCCACAGCCCACTCCTTCTTTACCACCTGTCCCACACCATACTCCTTCTTTACCACTTGTCCCACACCCCACTCCTTCTTTACCACCTGTCCCGCACCCCACCCCTTCTTTACCACCCGTCCCACACCCCACTCCTTCTTTACCACCTGTCCCACACCCCACTCCTTCTTTACCACCTGTCGCTGCGCCACACCCCACTCCTTCTTTACCACCAGTCCCATACCCCACTCCTTCTTTACCACCTGTCCCGCACCCCACCCCTTCTTTACCACTTGTCCCTGCGCCACATCCCTCTCCTTCTTTACCACCAGTCCCATACCCACTCCTTCTTTTCCACCTGTCCCACACCACACACCTTCTTTACCACTTGTCCCTGCGCCACACCGCTCTCCTTCTTTACCACCAGTCCCATACCCCACTCCTTCTTTACCACCGGTCCCGCACCCCATCCCTTCTTTACCACCCGTCCCACACCCCACTCCTTCTTTACCACCTGTCCCACACCATACTCCTTCTTTACCACTTGTCCAACACCCCACTCCTTGTTTACCACCTGTCCCGCACCCCATCCCTTCTTTACCACCCGTCCCACACCCCACTCCTTCTTTACCACCTGTCCCACACCATACTCCTTCTTTACCACTTGTCCCACACCCCACTCCTTCTTTACCACCTGTCCCTGATGCTCAACCCACTCCTTCTTTTCCACCTGTCCCACACCACACACCTTCTTTACCACTTGTCCCTGCGCCACACCGCTCTCCTTCTTTACCACCAGTCCCATACCCCACTCCTTCTTTACCACCGGTCCCGCACCCCATCCCTTCTTTACCACCCGTCCCACACCCCACTCCTTCTTTACCACCTGTCCCACACCCCACTCCTTCTTTGCCACTTGTCCCACACCCCACTCCTTCTTTACCACCTGTCCCTGTCCCACACCCCACTCCCTCTTTACCACCTGTCCCTCACCCCACTCCTTCTTTACCACCCGTCCCACACCCCACTCCTTCTATACCACCTGTCCTACACCCCACTCCTTCTTTACCACCTGTCGCTGCGCCACACCCCACTCCTTCTTTACCACCAGTCCCATACCCCACTCCTTCTTTACCACCTGTCCCGCACCCCACCCCTTCTTTACCACTTGTCCCTGCGCCACATCCCTCTCCTTCTTTACCACCAGTCCCATACCCAGTCCTTCTTTTCCACCTGTCCCACACCCCACACCTTCTTTACCACTTGTCCCTGCGCCACACCGCTCTCCTTCTTTACCACCAGTCCCATACCCCACTCCTTCTTTACCACCTGTCCCGCACCCCATCCCTTCTTTACCACCCGTCCCACATCCCACTCCTTCTTTACCACCTGTCCCACACCATACTCCTTCTTTACCACTTGTCCAACACCCCACTCCTTCTTTACCACCTGTCCCGCACCCCACCCCTTCTTTACCACCCGTCCCACACCCCACTCCTTCTTTACCACCTGTCCCACACCATACTCCTTCTTTACCACTTGTCCCACACCCCACTCATTCTTTACCACCTGACCCACACCCCACTCCTTCTTTACCACTTGTCCCTGTCCCCCACCCCACTCCTTCTTTACCACCTGTCCCACACCCCACTCCTTCTTTACCACCTGTACCACACCCCACTCCTTCTTTACCACCTGTCCCACATCCCACTCGTTCTTTACCACCTGTCCCACACCCCACTCCTTCTTTACCACTTGTCCCTGTCCCACACCCCACTCCTTCTTTACCACCTTAACCGGCGCCACACCCCAATCCTTCTTTACCACCTGTCCCACACCCCACTCCTTCTTTACCACTTGTCCCTGTCCCACACCCCACTCCTTCTTTACCACCTGTCACTGTCCCACACCCCACTCCTTCTTTACCACCTGTCCCACACCCTACTCCTTCTTTACCACTTGTCCCTGTCCCACACCCCTCTCCTTTTTTACCACCTGTCCCACACACCACTCCTTCTTTACCACTTGTCCCTGTCCCACAACCCTCTCCTTCTTTACCACCTGTCCCACACACCACTCCTTCTTTACCACTTGTCCCTGTCCCACACCCCTCTCCTTCTTTACCACCTGTCCCACACCCCACTCCTTCTTTACCACCTGAACCGGCGCCACACCCCACTCCTTCTTTACCACCTGTCCCTCACCCCACTCCTTCTTTACCACCTGTCCCACACCCCACTCCTTCTTTACCACCTGTCCCACACACCACTCCTTCTTTACCACCTGTCCCACACCCCACACATTCTTTACCACTTGTCCCACACCCCACTCCTTCTTTACCACCTGTCCCACACCCCACTCCTTCTTTACCACCTGTCCCTGCGCCACACCCCACTCCTTCTTTACCACCTGTCCCACACCCGACTCCTTCTTTACCACTTGTCCCTGTCCCGCACCCCACCCCTTCTTTACCACCCGTCCCACACCCCACTCCTTCTTTACCACTTGTCCCTGTCCCACACCCCACTCGTTCTTTACCACCTGTCCCTGTCCCATACCCCACTCCTTCTTTTCCACCTGTCCCACACCCCACTCCTTCTTTACCACCTGTCCCTGTCCCACACCCCACTCCTTCTTTACAACCTGTCCCTGTCCCACACCCCACTCCTTCTTTACCAGCTGTCCCTGTCCCACACCCCACTCCTTCTTTACCACCTGGCCCTGACCAACACCCCACTCCTTCTTTACCACCTTTCCCACAACCCACTCCTTCTTTACCACCTGTCCCTGATGCTCATCCCACTCCTTCTTTACCACTTGTCCCTGTCCCACACCCCACTCCTTCTTTACCACCTGTCCCTGTCCCACACCCCACTCCTTCTTTACCACACGTCCCACACCCCAATCCTACTTTACCACTTGTCCCTGTCCCACACCCCAATCCTTCCTTACCACCTGTCCCTGTCCTATACCCGATTCCTTCTTTACCACCTGTCCCACTCCCCACTCCTTCTTTACCACCTGTCCCCCACCCACTCCTTCTTTACCACCTGTCCCACACCCCACTCCTTCTTTGCCACTTGTCCCACACCCCACTCCTTCTTTACCACCTGTCCCTGTCCCACACCCCACTCCCTCTTTACCACCTGTCCCTCACCCCACTCATTCTTTACCACCCGTCCCACACCCCACTCCTTTTTTACCACCTGTCCCTGTCCCACACCCCACTCCTTCTTTACCACCTGTTCCTGCGCCACACCCAACTCCTTCTTTACCACCTGTCCCACACGCCACTCCTTCTTTACCACTTGTCCCTGTCCCACACCCCACTCATTCTTTACCACCTGTCCCACACCACACTCCTTCTTTACCACTTGTCCCTGCGCCACACCCCTCTCCTTCTTTACCACCAGTCCCATACCCCACTCCTTCTATACCACCCGTCCCACAGCCCACTCCTTCTTAACCACCTGTCCCACACCATACTCCTTCTTTACCACTTGTCCCACACCCCACTCCTTCTTTACCACCTGTCCCGCACCCCACCCCTTCTTTACCACCCGTCCCACACCCCACTCCTTCTTTACCACCTGTCCCACACCCCACTCCTTCTTTACCACCTGTCGCTGCGCCACACCCCACTCCTTCTTTACCACCAGTCCCATACCCCACTCCTTCTTTACCACCTGTCCCGCACCCCACCCCTTCTTTACCACTTGTCCCTGCGCCACATCCCTCTCCTTCTTTACCACCAGTCCCATACCCACTCCTTCTTTTCCACCTGTCCCACACCACACACCTTCTTTACCACTTGTCCCTGCGCCACACCGCTCTCCTTCTTTACCACCAGTCCCATACCCCACTCCTTCTTTACCACCGGTCCCGCACCCCATCCCTTCTTTACCACCCGTCCCACACCCCACTCCTTCTTTACCACCTGTCCCACACCATACTCCTTCTTTACCACTTGTCCAACACCCCACTCCTTCTTTACCACCTGTCCCGCACCCCACCCCTTCTTTACCACCCGTCCCACACCCCACTCCTTCTTTACCACCTGTCCCACACCATACTCCTTCTTTACCACTTGTCCCACACCCCACTCCTTCTTTACCACCTGTCCCTGATGCTCATCCCACTCCTTCTTTACCACTTGTCCCTGCCCCACACCCCACTCCTTCTTTACCACCTGTCCCTGTCCCACACCCCACTCCTTCTTTACCACACGTCCCACACCCCAATCCTACTTTACCACTTGTCCCTGTCCCACACCCCAATCCTTCCTTACCACCTGTCCCTGTCCTATACCCGATTCCTTCTTTACCACCTGTCCCACACCCCACTCCTTCTTTACCACCTGTCCCCCACCCACTCCTTCTTTACCATCTGTCCCACACCCCACTCCTTCTTTGCCACTTGTCCCACACCCCACTCCTTCTTTACCACCTGTCCATGTCCCACACCCCACTCCTTCTTTACCACCTGTCCCACACCACACTCCTTCTTTACCACTTGTCCCTGCGCCACACCCCTCTCCTTCTTTACCACCAGTCCCATAACCCACTCCTTCTTTACCACCTGTCCCGCACCCCACCCCTTCTATACCACCCGTCCCACACCCCACTCCTTCTTTACCACCTGACCCACACCCCACTCCTTCTTTACCACTTGTCTCTGTCCCACACCCCACTCCTTCTTTACCACCTGTACCACACCCCACTCCTTCTTTACCACCTGACCCACATCCCACTCGTTCTTTACCACCTGTCCCACACCCCACTCCTTCTTTACCACCTTAACCGGCGCCACACCCCAATCCTTCTTTACCACCTGTCCCACACCCCACTCCTTCTTTACCACTTGTCCCTGTCCCACACCCCACTCCTTCTTACCACCTGTCCCACACCCTACTCCTTCTTTACCACTTGTCCCTGTACCACACCCCACTCCTTCTTTACCACCTGTCCCTCACTCCACTCCTTCTTTACCACCTGTCCCTGTCCCACACCCCACTCCGTCTTTACCACCTGTCCCACACACCACTCCTTCTTTACCACCTGTCCCTGTCCCACACCCCACTCCTTCTTTACCACCTGTCCCACACCCCACTCCTTCTTTACCACCTGTCCCTGTGCCACACCCCACTCCTTCTTTACCACCTGTCCCACACCCCACTCCATCTTTACCACTTGTCCCTGTCCCGCACCCCACTCCTTCTTTACCACTGTCCCTGTACCATACCCCACTCCTTCTTTACCACCTGTCCCACACTCCACTCCTTCTTTACCACCTGTCCCTGTCCCACACCCCACTCCTTCTTTACCACCTGTCCCTGCGCCACACCCCACTCCTTCTTTATCACCTGCCCCACACCCCACTCCTTCTTTACCACTTGTCCCTGTCCCACACCCCACTCCTTCTTTACCACCTGTCCCTGTCCCACACCCTACTCCTTCTTTACCACTCGTCCCTGTACCACACCCCACTCCTTCTTTACCACCTGTCCCTCACCCTACTCCTTCTTTACCACTTGTCCCTGTCCCACACCGACTCGTTCTTTACCACCTGTCCCTGTCCCACACCCCACTCCTTCTTTACCACCTGTCCCACACCCCACACCTTCTTTACCACTTGTCCCTGTCCCCCACCCAACTCCTTCTTTAACACCTGTCCCTGTCCCACACCCCACTCCTTCTTTAGCACCTGTCCCTGTCCCACACCCCACTCCTTCTTTACCACCTGTCCCTGTCCCACACCCCACTCTTTCTTTACCACCAGTCCCACACCCCACTCCATCTTTACCACCTGTCCCACACCCCACTCCTTCTTTACCACTTGTCCCACACCCCACTCCTTCTTTACCACCTGTCCCACACCCCACTACTTCTTTACAACTTGTCCCACACCCCACTCCCTCTTTACCACCTGTCCCACACGCCACTGGTTATTTACCACCTGTCCCAAACCCCACTCCTGCTTTCCCACCTGTCGTACACCCCACTCGTTCTTTACCACTTGTCCTCCACCCCACTCCTTCTTTACCACCTATCCCACACCACATTCCTCCTTTACCACCTGTCCGACACCCCACTCCTTCTTTACCACCTGTCCTACACCCCACTCCTTCTTTACCACCTGTCCCCCACACACTCCTTCCTTACCACCTGTCCCACACCCCACTCCTTCTTTGCCACTTGTCCCACACCCCACTCCTTCTTTACCACCTGTCCCTGTCCCACACCCCACTCCTTCTTTACCACCTGTTCGTGCGCCACACCCAACTCCTTCTTTACCACCTGTCCCACACGCCACTCCTTCTTTACCACTTGTCCCTGCGCCACACCCCTCTCCTTCTTTACCACCAGTCCCATACCCCACTCCTTCTATACCACCCGTCCCACAGCCCACTCCTTCTTTACCACCTGTCCCACACCATACTCCTTCTTTACCACTTGTCCCACACCCCACTCCTTCTTTACCACCTGTCCCGCACCCCACCCCTTCTTTACCACCCGTCACACACCCCACTCCTTCTTTACCACCTGTCCCACACCCCACTCCTTCTTTACCACCTGTCGCTGCGCCACACCCCACTCCTTCTTTACCACCAGTCCCATACCCCACTCCTTCTTTACCACCTGTCCCGCACCCCACCCCTTCTTTACCACTTGTCCCTGCGCCACATCCCTCTCCTTCTTTACCACCAGTCCCATACTCACTCCTTCTTTTCCACCTGTCCCACACCACACACCTTCTTTACCACTTGTCCCTGCGCCACACCGCTCTCCTTCTTTACCACCAGTCCCATACCCCACTCCTTCTTTACCACCGGTCCCGCACCCCATCCCTTCTTTACCACCCGTCCCACACCCCACTCCTTCTTTACCACCTGTCCCACACCATACTCCTTCTTTACCACTTGTCCAACACCCCACTCCTTCTTTACCACCTGTCCCGCACCCCACCCCTTCTTTACCACCCGTCCCACACCCCACTCCTTCTTTACCACCTGTCCCACACCATACTCCTTCTTTACCACTTGTCCCACACCCCACTCCTTCTTTACCATCTGTCCCTGATGCTCATCCCACTCCTTCTTTACCACTTGTCCCTGCCCCACACCCCACTCCTTCTTTACCACCTGTCCCTGTCCCACACCCCACTCCTTCTTTACCACCTGTCCCACACGCCACTCCTTCTTTACCACCTGTCCCCCACCCACTCCTTCTTTACCATCTGTCCCACACCCCACTCCTTCTTTGCCACTTGTCCCACACCCCACTCCTTCTTTACCACCTGTCCATGTCCCACACCCCACTCCTTCTTTACCACCTGTCCCTGCGCCACACCCCACTCCTTCTTTACCACCTGTCCCACACGCCACTCCTTCTTTACCACTTGTCCCTGTCCCACACCCCACTCATTCTTTACCACCTGTCCCACACCACACTCCTTCTTTACCACTTGTCCCTGCGCCACACCCCTCTCCTTCTTTACCACCAGTCCCATAACCCACTCCTTCTTTACCACCTGTCCCGCACCCCACCCCTTCTATACCACCCGTCCCACACCCCACTCCTTCTTTACCACCTGACCCACACCCCACTCCTTCTTTACCACTTGTCTCTGTCCCACACCCCACTCCTTCTTTACCACCTGTACCACACCCCACTCCTTCTTTACCACCTGTCCCACATCCCACTCGTTCTTTACCACCTGTCCCACACCCCACACCTTCTTTACTACCTTAACCGGCGCCACACCCCAATCCTTCTTTACCACCTGTCCCACACCCCACTCCTTCTTTACCACTTGTCCCTGTCCCACACCCCACTCCTTCTTACCACCTGTCCCACACCCTACTCCTTCTTTACCACTTGTCCCTGTACCACACCCCACTCCTTCTTTACCACCTGTCCCTCACTCCACTCCTTCTTTACCACCTGTCCCTGTCCCACACCCCACTCCGTCTTTTCCACCTGTCCCACACACCACTCCTTCTTTACCACCTGTCCCTGTCCCACACCCCACTCCTTCTTTACCACCTGTCCCACACCCCACTCCTTCTTTACCACCTGTCCCTGTGCCACACCCCACTCCTTCTTTACCACCTGTCCCACACCCCACTCCATCTTTACCACTTGTCCCTGTCCCGCACCCCACTCCTTCTTTACCACTGTCCCTGTCCCATACCCGACTCCTTCTTTACCACCTGTCCCACACTCCACTCCTTCTTTACCACCTGTCCCTGTCCCACACCCCACTCCTTCTTTACCACCTGTCCCTGCGCCACACCCCACTCCTTCTTTATCACCTGCCCCACACCCCACTCCTTCTTTACCACTTGTCCCTGTCCCACACCCCACTCCTTCTTTACCACCTGTCCCTGTCCCACACCCTACTCCTTCTTTACCACTCGTCCCTGTACCACACCCCACTCCTTCTTTACCACCTGTCCCTCACCCTACTCCTTCTTTACCACTTGTCCCTGTCCCACACCGACTCGTTCTTTACCACCTGTCCCTGTCCCACACCCCACTCCTTCTTTACCACCTGTCCCACACCCCACACCTTCTTTACCACTTGTCCCTGTCCCCCACCCAACTCCTTCTTTAACACCTGTCCCTGTCCCACACCCCACTCCTTCTTTAGCACCTGTCCCTGTCCCACACCCCACTCCTTCTTTACCACCTGTCCCTGTCCCACACCCCACTCTTTCTTTACCACCAGTCCCACACCCCACTCCATCTTTACCACCTGTCCCACACCCCACTCCTTCTTTACCACTTGTCCCACACCCCACTCCTTCTTTACCACCTGTCCCACACCCCACTCCTTCTTTACAACTTGTCCCACACCACACTCCCTCTTTACCACCTGTCCCACACGCCACTGGTTATTTAACACCTGTCCCACACCCCACTCCTGCTTTACCACCTGTCGTACACCCCACTCGTTCTTTACCACTTGTCCTCCACCCCACTCCTTCTTTACCACCTATCCCACACCACATTCCTCCTTTACCACCTGTCCGACACCCCACTCCTTCTTTACCACCTGTCCTACACCCCACTCCTTCTTTACCACCTGTCCCCCACACACTCCTTCCTTACCACCTGTCCCACACCCCACTCCTTCTTTGCCACTTGTCCCACACCCCACTCCTTTTTTACCACCTGTCCCTGTCCCACACCCCACTCCTTCTTTACCACCTGTTCCTGCGCCACACCCCTCTCCTTCTTTACCACCAGTCCCATACCCCACTCCTTCTATACCACCCGTCCCACAGCCCACTCCTTCTTTACCACCTGTCCCACACCATACTCCTTCTTTACCACTTGTCCCACACCCCACTCCTTCTTTACCACCTGTCCCGCACCCCACCCCTTCTTTACCACCCGTCCCACACCCCACTCCTTCTTTACCACCTGTCCCACACCCCACTCCTTCTTTACCACCTGTCGCTGCGCCACACCCCACTCCTTCTTTACCACCAGTCCCATACCCCACTCCTTCTTTACCACCTGTCCCGCACCCCACCCCTTCTTTACCACTTGTCCCTGCGCCACATCCCTCTCCTTCTTTACCACCAGTCCCATACCCACTCCTTCTTTTCCACCTGTCCCACACCACACACCGTCTTTACCACTTGTCACTGCGCCACACCGCTCTCCTTCTTTACCACCAGTCCCATACCCCACTCCTTCTTTACCACCGGTCCCGCACCCCATCCCTTCTTTACCACCCGTCCCACACCCCACTCCTTCTTTACCACCTGTCCCACACCATACTCCTTCTTTACCACTTGTCCAACACCCCACTCCTTCTTTACCACCTGTCCCGCACCCCACCCCTTCTTTACCACCCGTCCCACACCCCACTCCTTCTTTACCACCTGTCCCACACCATACTCCTTCTTTACCACTTGTCCCACACCCCACTCCTTCTTTACCACCTGTCCCTGATGCTCATCCCACTCCTTCTTTACCACTTGTTCCTGCCCCACACCCCACTCCTTCTTTACCACCTGTCCCTGTCCCACACCCCACTCCTTCTTTACCACACGTCCCACACCCCAATCCTACTTTACCACTTGTCCCTGTCCCACACCCCAATCCTTCCTTACCACCTGTCCCTGTCCTATACCCGATTCCTTCTTTACCACCTGTCCCACACCCCACTCCTTCTTTACCACCTGTCCGCCACCCACTCCTTCTTTACCATCTGTCCCACACCCCACTCCTTCTTTGCCACTTGTCCCACACCCCACTCCTTCTTTACCACCTGTCCATGTCCCACACCCCACTCCTTCTTTACCACCTGTCCCTGCGCCACACCCCACTCCTTCTTTACCACCTGTCCCACACGCCACTCCTTCTTTACCACTTGTCCCTGTCCCACACCCCACTCATTCTTTACCACCTGTCCCACACCACACTCCTTCTTTACCACTTGTCCCTGCGCCACACCCCTCTCCTTCTTTACCACCAGTCCCATAACCCACTCCTTCTTTACCACCTGTCCCGCACCCCACCCCTTCTATACCACCCGTCCCACACCATATTCCTTCTTTACCACCTGTCCCACACCATACTCCTTCTTTACCACTTGTCCCAAACCCCACTCCTTCTTTACCACCTGTCCCGCACCCCACCCCTTCTTTACCACCCGTCCCACACCCCACACCTTCTTTACCACCTGTCCCACACCCCAATCCTTCTTTACCACCTGTCGCTGCGCCACACCCCACTCCTTCTTTACCACCAGTCCCATACCCCACTCCTTCTTTACCACCTGTCCCGCACCCCACCCCTTCTATACCACCCGTCCCACACCCCACTCCTTCTTTACCACCAGTCCCATAACCCACTCCTTCTTTACCACCTGTCCCGCACCCCACCCCTTCTATACCACCCGTCCCACACCCCACTCCTTCTTTACCACCTGTCCCACACCATACTCCTTCTTTACCACTTGTCCCACACCCCACTCCTTCTTTACCACCTGTCCCGCACCCCACCCCTTCTTTACCACCCGTCCCACACCCCACTCCTTCTTTACCACCTGTCCCACACCCCACTCCTTCTTTACCACCTGTCCCTGTCCCACACCCCACTCCTTCTTTACCACCTGTCCCACACCCCACACCTTCTTTACCACTTGTCCCTGTCCCCCACCCAACTCCTTCTTTAACACCTGTCCCTGTCCCACACCCCACTCCTTCTTTAGCACCTGTCCCTGTCCCACACCCCACTCCTTCTTTACCACCTGTCCCTGTCCCACACCCCACTCTTTCTTTACCACCAGTCCCACACCCCACTCCATCTTTACCACCTGTCCCACACCCCACTCCTTCTTTACCACTTGTCCCACACCCCACTCCTTCTTTACCACCTGTCCCACACCCCACTCCTTCTTTACAACTTGTCCCACACCCCACTCCCTCTTTACCACCTGTCCCACACGCCACTGGTTATTTAACACCTGTCCCACACCCCACTCCTGCTTTACCACCTGTCGTACACCCCACTCGTTCTTTACCACTTGTCCTCCACCCCACTCCTTCTTTACCACCTATCCCACACCACATTCCTCCTTTACCACCTGTCCGACACCCCACTCCTTCTTTACCACCTGTCCTACACCCCACTCCTTCTTTACCACCTGTCCCCCACACACTCCTTCCTTACCACCTGTCCCACACCCCACTCCTTCTTTGCCACTTGTCCCACACCCCACTCCTTTTTTACCACCTGTCCCTGTCCCACACCCCACTCCTTCTTTACCACCTGTTCCTGCGCCACACCCCTCTCCTTCTTTACCACCAGTCCCATACCCCACTCCTTCTATACCACCCGTCCCACAGCCCACTCCTTCTTTACCACCTGTCCCACACCATACTCCTTCTTTACCACTTGTCCCACACCCCACTCCTTCTTTACCACCTGTCCCGCACCCCACCCCTTCTTTACCACCCGTCCCACACCCCACTCCTTCTTTACCACCTGTCCCACACCCCACTCCTTCTTTACCACCTGTCGCTGCGCCACACCCCACTCCTTCTTTACCACCAGTCCCATACCCCACTCCTTCTTTACCACCTGTCCCGCACCCCACCCCTTCTTTACCACTTGTCCCTGCGCCACATCCCTCTCCTTCTTTACCACCAGTCCCATACCCACTCCTTCTTTTCCACCTGTCCCACACCACACACCGTCTTTACCACTTGTCACTGCGCCACACCGCTCTCCTTCTTTACCACCAGTCCCATACCCCACTCCTTCTTTACCACCGGTCCCGCACCCCATCCCTTCTTTACCACCCGTCCCACACCCCACTCCTTCTTTACCACCTGTCCCACACCATACTCCTTCTTTACCACTTGTCCAACACCCCACTCCTTCTTTACCACCTGTCCCGCACCCCACCCCTTCTTTACCACCCGTCCCACACCCCACTCCTTCTTTACCACCTGTCCCACACCATACTCCTTCTTTACCACTTGTCCCACACCCCACTCCTTCTTTACCACCTGTCCCTGATGCTCATCCCACTCCTTCTTTACCACTTGTTCCTGCCCCACACCCCACTCCTTCTTTACCACCTGTCCCTGTCCCACACCCCACTCCTTCTTTACCACACGTCCCACACCCCAATCCTACTTTACCACTTGTCCCTGTCCCACACCCCAATCCTTCCTTACCACCTGTCCCTGTCCTATACCCGATTCCTTCTTTACCACCTGTCCCACACCCCACTCCTTCTTTACCACCTGTCCCCCACCCACTCCTTCTTTACCATCTGTCCCACACCCCACTCCTTCTTTGCCACTTGTCCCACACCCCACTCCTTTTTTACCACCTGTCCATGTCCCACACCCCACTCCTTCTTTACCACCTGTCCCTACGCCACACCCCACTCCTTCTTTACCACCTGTCCCACACGCCACTCCTTCTTTACCACTTGTCCCTGTCCCACACCCCACTCATTCTTTACCACCTGTCCCACACCACACTCCTTCTTTACCACTTGTCCCTGCGCCACACCCCTCTCCTTCTTTACCACCAGTCCCATAACCCACTCCTTCTTTACCACCTGTCCCGCACCCCACCCCTTCTATACCACCCGTCCCACACCATACTCCTTCTTTACCACCTGTCCCACACCATACTCCTTCTTTACCACTTGTCCCAAACCCCACTCCTTCTTTACCACCTGTCCCGCACCCCACCCCTTCTTTACCACCCGTCCCACACCCCACACCTTCTTTACCACCTGTCCCACACCCCACTCCTTCTTTACCACCTGTCGCTGCGCCACACCCCACTCCTTCTTTACCACCAGTCCCATACCCCACTCCTTCTTTACCACCTGTCCCGCACCCCACCCCTTCTATACCACCCGTCCCACACCCCACTCCTTCTTTACCACCAGTCCCATAACCCACTCCTTCTTTACCACCTGTCCCGCACCCCACCCCTTCTATACCACCCGTCCCACACCCCACTCCTTCTTTACCACCTGTCCCACACCATACTCCTTCTTTACCACTTGTCCCACACCCCACTCCTTCTTTACCACCTGTCCCGCACCCCACCCCTTCTTTACCACCCGTCCCACACCCCACTCCTTCTTTACCACCTGTCCCACACCCCACTCCTTCTTTACCACCTGTCGCTGCGCCACACCCCACTCCTTCTTTACCACCAGTCCCATACCCCACTCCTTCTTTACCACCTGTCCCGCACCCCACCCCTTCTTTACCACTTGTCCCTGCGCCACATCCCTCTCCTTCTTTACCACCAGTCCCATACCCACTCCTTCTTTTCCACCTGTCCCACACCCCACACATTCTTTACCACTTGTCCCTGCGCCACACCGCTCTCCTTCTTTACCACCAGTCCCATATCCCACTCCTTCTTTACCACCTGTCACGCACCCCATCCCTTCTTTACCACCCGTCCCACACCCCACTCCTTCTTTACCACCTGACCCACACCCCACTCCTTCTTTACCACTTGTCCCTGTCCCACACCCCACTCCTTCTTTACCACCTGTACCACACCCCACTCCTTCTTTACCACCTGTCCCACATCCCACTCGTTCTTTACCACCTGTTCCACACCCCACTCCTTCTTTACCACCTTAACCGGCGCCACACCCCAATCCTTCTTTACCACCTGTCCCACACTCCACTCCTTCTTTACCACTTGTCCCTGTCCCACACCCCACTCCTTCTTACCACCTGTCCCACACCCTACTCCTTCTTTACCACTTGTCCCTGTACCACACCCCACTCCTTCTTTACCACCTGTCCCTCACCCCACTCCTTCTTTACCACCTGTCCCTGTCCCACACCCCACTCCGTCTTTACCACCTGTCCCACACACCACTCCTTCTTTACCACCTGTCCCTGTCCCACAACCCACTCCTTCTTTACCACTTGTCCCTGTCCCGCACCCCACTCCTTCTTTACCACCTGTCCCTGTGCCACACCCCACTCCTTCTTTACCACCTGTCCCACACTCCACTCCTTCTTTACCACCTGTCCCTGTCCCACACCCCACTCCTTCTTTACCACCTGTCCCTGCGCCACACCCCACTCCTTCTTTACCACCTGCCCCACACCCCACTCCTTCTTTACCACTTGTCCCTGTCCCACACCCCACTCCTTCTTTACCACCTGTCCCTGTCCCACACCCTACTCCTTCTTTACCACTTGTCCCTGTACCACACCCCACTCCTTCTTTACCACCTGTCCCTCACCCTACTCCTTCTTTACCACTTGTCCCTGTCCCACACCGACTCGTTCTTTACCACCTGTCCCTGTCCCACACCCCACTCCTTCTTTACCACCTGTCCCACACCCCACACCTTCTTTACCACTTGTCCCTGTCCCCCACCCCACTCCTTCTTTAACACCTGTCCCTGTCCCACACCCCACTCCTTCTTTAGCACCTGTCCCTGTCCCACACCCCACTCCTTCTTTACCACCTGTCCCTGTCCCACACCCCACTCTTTCTTTACCACCAGTCCCACACCCCACTCCATCTTTACCACCTGTCCCACACCCCACTCCTTCTTTACCACTTGTCCCACACCCCACTCCTTCTTTACCACCTGTCCCACACCCCACTCCTTCTTTACAACTTGTCCCACACCCCACTCCCTCTTTACCACCTGTCCCACACGCCACTGGTTATTTACCACCTGTCCCACACCCCACTCCTGCTTTACCACCTGTCGTACACCCCACTCGTTCTTTACCACTTGTCCTCCACCCCACTCCTTCTTTACCACCTATCCCACACCACATTCCTCCTTTACCACCTGTCCGACACCCCACTCCTTCTTTACCACCTGTCCTACACCCCACTCCTTCTTTACCACATGTCCCCCACACACTCCTTCCTTACCACCTGTCCCACACCCCACTCCTTCTTTGCCACTTGTCGCACACCCCACTCCTTCTTTACCACCTGTCCCTGTCCCACACCCCACTCCTTCTTTACCACCTGTCCCTGCGCCACACCCAACTCCTTCTTTACCACCTGTCCCACACGCCACTCCTTCTTTACCACTTGTCCCTGTCCCACACCCCACTCATTCTTTACCACCTGTCCCACACCACACTCCTTCTTTACCACTTGTCCCTGCGCCACACCCCTCTCCTTCTTTACCACCAGTCCCATACCCCACTCCTTCTATACCACCCGTCCCACAGCCCACTCCTTCTTTACCACCTGTCCCACACCATACTCCTTCTTTACCACTTGTCCCACACCCCACTCCTTCTTTACCACCTGTCCCGCACCCCACCCCTTCTTTACCACCCGTCCCACACCCCACTCCTTCTTTACCACCTGTCCCACACCCCACTCCTTCTTTACCACCTGTCGCTGCGCCACACCCCACTCCTTCTTTACCACCAGTCCCATACCCCACTCCTTCTTTACCACCTGTCCCGCACCCCACCCCTTCTTTACCACTTGTCCCTGCGCCACATCCCTCTCCTTCTTTACCACCAGTCCCATACCCACTCCTTCTTTTCCACCTGTCCCGCACCCCACTCCTTCTTTACCATTTGTCCCTGTCCCACACCCCACTCCTTCTTTACCACCTATCCCACACCCTACTCCTTCTTTACCACTTGTCCCTGTCCCACACCCCACTCCTTCTTTACCACCTTAACCGGCGCCACACCCCACTCCTTCTTTACCACCTGTCCCTCATCCCACTCCTTCTTTACCACCTGTCCCACACCCCACTCCTTCTTTACCACCTGTCCCACACACCACTCCTTCTTTACCACCTGTCCCACACCCCACAACTTCTTTACCACTTGTCCCACACCCCACTCCTTCTTTACCACCTGTCCCACACCCCACTCCTTCTTTACCACCTGTCCCTGTCCCGCACCCCACTCCTTCTTTACCACTGTCCCTGTCCCATACCCCACTCCTTCTTTACCACCTGTCCCACACAGCACTCCTTCTTTACCACTTGTCCCTGTCCCACACCCCACTCCTTCTTTACCACCTGTCCCTGCGCCACACCCCACTCCTTCTTTACCACCTGTCCCACACCCCACTCCTTCTTTACCACTTGTCCCTGTCCCGCACCCCACCCCTTCTTTACCACCCGTCCCACACCCCACTCCTTCTTTACCACCTGTCCCACACCCTACTCCTTCTTTACCACTTGTCCCTGTACCACACCCCACTCCTTCTTTACCACCTGTCCCACACCCTACTCCTTCTTTACCACTTGTCCCTGTCCCACACCCCACTCGTTCTTTACCACCTGTCCCTGTCCCACACCCCACTCCATCTTTACCACCTGTCCCACACCCCACTCCTTCTATACCACCTGTCCCTGTCCCACACCCCACTCCTTCTTTACAACCTGTCCCTGTCCCACACCCCACTCCTTCTTTACCAGCTGTCCTTGTCCCACACCCCACTCCTTCTTTACCACCTGGCCCTGACCAACACCCCACTCCTTCTTTACCACCTTTCCCACAACCCACTCCTTCTTTACCTCCTGTCCCCGACCGCACTCCTTCTTTACCACCTATCCCTGATGCTCATCCCACTCCTTCTTTACCACTTGTCTCTGTCCCACACCCCACTCCTTCTTTACCACCTGTCCCTGTCCCACACCCCACTCCTTCTTTACCACACGTCCCACACCCCAATCCTACTTTACCACTTGTCCCTGTCCCACACCCCAATCCTTCCTTACCAGCTGTCCCTGTCCTATACCCGATTCCTTCTTTACCACCTGTCCCACACACCTCTCCTTCTTTACCACCTGTCCCTGTCCCACACCCCACCCCTTCTTTACCACCTGTCCCACACCCCACTCCTTCTTTACCACCTGTCCCACACCACACTCCTTCTTTACCACTTGTCCCTGTCCCACACCCCACCCCTTCTTTACCACCTGTCCCTGTCCCAAACCCCACCCCTTCTTTACCACCTGTCCTTGTCCCACACCCCACTCCTTCTTTACCACATTTCCCTGTCCCATACCCTACCCCTTCTTTACCACCTGTCCCACACACCACTCCTTCTTTACCACCAGTCCCACACCCCACTCCTTCTTTACCACTTGTCCCTGTCCCACACCCCACTCCTTTTTTACCAGCTGTCCCACACCACACTCCTTCTTTACCACTTGTCCCTGTCCCACACCCGACCCGTTCTTTACCACCTGTCCCTGTCCCACACCCCACTCATTCTTTACCACCCGTCCCACACCCCACTCCTTCTTTACAACATGTCCCTGTCCCACACCCCACTCCCTCTTTACCACCTGTCCCTGTCCCACACCCCACTCCTTCTTTACCACTTGCCCCACACCCCACTCCTTCTTTACCAACTGTCCCTCACACCACTCCATCTTTTCCACCTGTTCCCCACCCCACTCCTTCTTTACCACTTGCCCCACACCCCACTCCTTCTTTACCACCTGTTCCCCACCCCACTCCTTCTTTACCACCTGTCCCTCACCCCACTCCTTCTTTACCACCTGTCCCACACCCCACTCGTTCTTTACCACTTGCCCCACACCCCACTCCTTCTTTACCACCTGTCCCTGTCCCACACCCCACTCCTTCTTTACCACCTGTCCCACACCCCACTCCTTCTTTACCACCTGTCCCTGTCCCACACCCCACTCCTTCTTTACAACCTGTCCCTGTCCCACACCCCACTCCTTCTTTACCAGCTGTCCTTGTCCCACACCCCACTCCTTCTTTACCACCTGGCCCTGACCAACACCCCACTCCTTCTTTACCACCTTTCCCACAACCCACTCCTTCTTTACCACCTGTCCCCGACCCCACTCCTTCTTTACCACCTATCCCTGATGCTCATCCCACTCCTTCTTTACCACTTGTCCCTGTCCCACACCCCACTCCTTCTTTACCACCTGTCCCTGTCCCACACCCCACTCCTTCTTTACCACACGTCCCACACCCCAATCCTACTTTACCACTTGTCCCTGTCCCACACCCCAATCCTTCCTTACCACCTGTCCCTGTCCTATACCCGATTCCTTCTTTACCACCTGTCCCACACACCTCTCCTTCTTTACCACCTGTCCCTGTCCCACACCCCACCCCTTCTTTACCACCTGTCCCACACCCCACTCCTTCTTTACCACCTGTCCCACACCACACTCCTTCTTTACCACTTGTCCCTGTCCCACACCCCACCCCTTCTTTACCACCTGTCCCTGTCCCAAACCCCACCCCTTCTTTACCACCTGTCCTTGTCCCACACCCCACTCCTTCTTTACCACCTTTCCCTGTCCCATACCCCACCCCTTCTTTACCACCTGTCCCACACACCACTCCTTCTTTACCACCAGTCCCACACCCCACTCCTTCTTTACCACTTGTCCCTGTCCCACACCCCACTCCTTTTTTACCAGCTGTCCCACACCACACTCCTTCTTTACCACTTGTCCCTGTCCCACACCCGACCCGTTCTTTACCACCTGTCCCTGTCCCACACCCCACTCCTTCTTTACCACCCGTCCCACACCCCACTCCTTCTTTACAACATGTCCCACAGCGCACCCCATCTTCTCCACCTGTCCCACACACCACTCCTTCTTTACCACCTGTCCCACACCCCACTCCTTCTTTACTACCTGTCCCTGTCTCACACCCCACTCCCTCTTTACCACCTGTCCCTGTCCCACACCCCACTCCTTCTTTACCACTTGCCCCACACCGCACTCCTTCTTTACCACATGTCCCTCACACCACTCCATCTTTTCCACCTGTTCCCCACCCCACTCCTTCTTTACCACTTGCCCCACACCCCACTCCTTCTTTACCACCTGTTCCCCACCCCACTCCTTCTTTACCACCTGTCCCTCACCCCACTCCTTCTTTACCACCTGTCCCACACCCCACTCCTTCTTTACCACTTGCCCCACACCCCACTCTTTCTTTACCACCTGTCCCTGTCCCACACCCCACTCCTTCTTTACCACCTGTCCCTCACCCCACTCCTTCTTTACCACCTGTCCCACACCCCACTCCTTCTTTACCACTTGTCCCACAACCAACTCCTTCTTTACCACTTGTCCCTGTCACACACCCCACTCCTTCTTTACCACCTCTCCCTGTCCCACACCCCACTCCTTCTTTACCACCTGTCCCCCACCATAACTCCTTCTTTACCACCTGTCCCAGATCCCACTCTTTCTTTACCACCTCTCCCTGTCCCACACCCCACTCCTTCTTTACCACCTGTCCCCCACCATAACTCCTTCTTTACCACCTGTCCCACCCCCCACTCCTTCTTTACCACCTGTCCCACACCCCACTCCTTCTTTACCACCTGGCCCTGACCCACACCCCTCTCCTTCTTTACCACCTTTCCCACACCACACTCCTTCTTTACCACTTGTCCCACACCCCACTCCTTCTTTACCACCTGTCCCCCACCCCACTCCTTCTTTACCACCTGTCCCTGTCCCAAACCACACTCCTTCTTTACCACTTGTCCCACACCCCAATCCTTCTTTACCACCTGTTCCCCACCCCACTCCTTCTTTACCACCTGTCCCCCACCATAACTCTTTCTTTACCACCTGTCCCTGTCCCACACCCCAATCCTTCTTTACCACCTGTCCCACACCCCACTCCTACTTTACCATTTGTCCCTGTCCCACACCCCACTCCTTCTTTACCACCTGTCCCACACCCTACTCGTTCTTTACCACTTGTCCCTGTCCCACACCCCACTCCTTCTTTACCACCTTAACCGGCGCCACACCCCACTCCTTCTTTACCACCTGTCCCTCATCCCACTCCTTCGTTACCACCTGTCCCACACCCCACTCCTTCTTTACCACCTGTCCCACACACCACACCTTCTTTACCACCTGTCCCACACCCCACACCTTCTTTACCACTTGTCCCACACCCCACTCCTTCTTTACCACCTGTCCCAGACCCCACTCCTTCTTTACAACCTGTCCCTGTCCCGCACCCCACTCCTTCTTTACCACTGTCCCTGTCCCATACCCCACTCCTTCTTTACCACCTGTCCCACACAGCACTCCTTCTTTACCACTTGTCCCTGTCCCACAACCCACTCCTTCTTTACCACCTGTCCCTGCACCACACCCCACTCCTTCTTTACCACCTGTCCCACACCCCACTCCTTCTTTACCACTTGTCCCTGTCCCGCACCCCACCCCTTCTTTACCACCCGTCCCACACCCCACTCCTTCTTTACCACCTGTCCCACACCCTACTCCTTCTTTACCACTTGTCTCTGTACCACACCCCACTCCTTCTTTACCACCTGTCCCACACCCTACTCCTTCTTTACCACTTGTCCCTGTCCCACACCCCACTCGTTCTTTACCACCTGTCCCTGTCCCACACCCCACTCCTTCTTTACAACCTGTCCCACACCCCACTCCTTCTTTACCACCTGTCCCTGTCCCACACCCCACTCCTTCTTTACAACCTGTCCCTGTCCCACACCCCACTCCTTCTTTACCAGCTGTCCTTGTCCCACACCCCACTCCTTCTTTACCACCTGGCCCTGACCAACACCCCACTCCTTCTTTACCACCTTTCCCACAACCCACTCCTTCTTTACCACCTGTCCCCGACCCCACTCCTTCTTTACCACCTATCCCTGATGCTCATCCCACTCCTTCTTTACCACTTGTCCCTGTCCCACACCCCACTCCTTCTTTACCACCTGTCCCTGTCCCACACCCCACTCCTTCTTTACCACACGTCCCACACCCCAATCCTACTTTACCACTTGTCCCTGTCCCACACCCCAATCCTTCCTTACCACCTGTCCCTGTCCTATACCCGATTCCTTCTTTACCACCTGTCCCACACACCTCTCCTTCTTTACCACCTGTCCCTGTCCCACACCCCACCCCTTCTTTACCACCTGTCCCACACCCCACTCCTTCTTTACCACCTGTCCCACACCACACTCCTTCTTTACCACTTGTCCCTGTCCCACACCCCACCCCTTCTTTACCACCTGTCCCTGTCCCAAACCCCACCGCTTCGTTACCACCTGTCCTTGTCCCACACCCCACTCCTTCTTTACCACCTTTCCCTGTCCCATACCCCACCCCTTCTTTACCACCTGTCCCACACACCACTCCTTCTTTACCACCAGTCCCACACCCGACCCGTTCTTTACCACCTGTCCCTGTCCCACACCCCACTCCTTCTTTACCACCCGTCCCACACCCCACTCCTTCTTTACAACATGTCCCACAGCGCACCCCATCTTCTCCACCTGTCCCACACACCACTCCTTCTTTACCACCTGTCCCACACCCCACTCCTTCTTTACTACCTGTCCCTGTCCCACACCCCACTCCCTCTTTACAACCTGTCCCTGTCCCACACCCCACTCCTTCTTTACCACATGTCCCTCACACCACTCCATCTTTTCCACATGTTCCCCACCCCACTCCTTCTTTACCACCTGTTCCCCACCCCACTCCTTCTTTACCACCTGTCCCTCACCCCACTCCTTCTTTACCACCTGTCCCACACCCCACTCCTTCTTTACCACTTGCCCCACACCCCACTCCTTCTTTACCACCTGTCCCTGTCCCACACCCCACTCCTTCTTTACCACCTGTCCCTCACCCCACTCCTTCTTTACCACCTGTCCCACACCCCACTCCTTCTTTACCACTTGTCCCACAACGCACTCCTTCTTTACCACTTGTCCCTGTCACACACCCCACTCCTTCTTTACCACCTCTCCCTGTCCCACACCGCACTCCTTCTTTACCACCTGTCCCCCACCATAACTCCTTCTTTACCACCTGTCCCAGATCCCACTCTTTCTTTACCACCTCTCCCTGTCCCACACCCCACTCCTTCTTTACCACCTGTCCCCCACCATAACTCCTTCTTTACCACCTGTCCCAGATCCCACTCCTTCTTTACCACCTGTCCCAGTCCCACACCCCACTCCTTCTTTACCACCTGTCCCACACCCCACTCCTTCTTTACCACCTGTCCCTGTCCCACACCCCACTCCTTCTTTACCAGCTGTCCCTGTCCCACCCCCCACTCCTTCTTTACCACCTGTCCCACACCCCACTCCTTCTTTACCACCTGGCCCTGACCCACACCCCTCTCCTTCTTTACCACCTTTCCCACACTACACTCCTTCTTTACCACTTGTCCCACACCCCACTCCTTCTTTACCACCTGTCCCCCACCCCACTCCTTCTTTACCACCTGTCCCTGTCCCAAACCACACTCCTTCTTTACCACTTGTCCCACACCCCAATCCTTCTTTACCACCTGTTCCCCACCCCACTCCTTCTTTACCACCTGTCCCCCACCATAACTCTTTCTTTACCACCTGTCCCTGTCCCACACCCCACTCCTTCTTTACCACCTGTCCCTGTCCCACACCCCACTCCTTCTTTACCAGCTGTCCCTGTCCCACACCCCACTCCTTCTTTACCACCTGGCCCTGACCAACACCCCACTCCTTCTTTACCACCTTTCCCACACCCCACTCCTTCTTTACCAGCTGTCCCTGTCCCACACCCCACTCCTTCTTTACCACCTGGCCCTGACCAACACCCCACTCCTTCTTTACCACCTGTCCCTGATGCTCATCCCACTCCTTCTTTACCACTTGTCCCTGTCCCACACCCCACTCCTTCTTTACCACCTGTCCCTGTCCCACACCCCACTCCTACTTTACCACTTGTCCCACACCCCAATCCTTCCTTACCACCTGTCCCTGTCCCAAACCCCACTCCTTCTTTACCACCTGTCCCTGTCCCACACCCCACTCCTTCTTTACCACCTGTCCCACACCACACTCCTTCTTTACCACTTGTCCCTGTCCCACACCCCACCCCTTCTTTACCACTTGTCCCTGTCCCACACCCCACCCATCTTTACCACCTGTCCTTGTCCCACACCCCACTCCTTCTTTACCACTTGCCCCACACCCTACTCCTTCTTTACCACCTGTCCCTGTCCCACACCCCACTCCTTCTTTACCACCTGTCCCTCACCCCACTCCTTCTTTACCACCTGTCCCACACCCCACTCCTTCTTTACCACTTGTCCCACAACCCACTCCTTCTTTACCACTTGTCCCTGTCACACACACCACTCCTTCTTTACCACCTCTCCCTGTCCCACACCCCACTCCTTCTTTACCACCTGTCCCCCACCATAACTCCTTCTTTACCACCTGTCCCAGATCCCACTCTTTCTTTACCACCTCTCCCTGTCCCACACCCCACTCTTTCTTTACCACCTGTCCCCCACCATAACTCCTTCTTTACCACCTGTCCCAGATCCCACTCCTTCTTTACCACCTGTCCCAGTCCCACACCCCACTCCTTCTTTACCACCTGTCCCACACCCCACTCCTTCTTTACCACCTGTCCCTGTCCCACACCGCACTCCTTCTTTACCAGCTGTCCCTGTCCCACCCCCCACTCCTTCTTTACCACCTGTCCCACACCCCACTCCTTCTTTACCACCTGTCCCACACCCCACTCGTTCTTTACCACCTTTCCCACACCACACTCCTTCTTTACCACTTGTCCCACACCCCACTCCTTCTTTACCACCTGTACCCCACCCCACTCCTTCTTTACCACCTGTCCCTGTCCCAAACCACACTCCTTCTTTACCACTTGTCCCACACCCCAATCCTTCTTTACCACCTGTTCCCCACCATAACTCTTTCTTTACCACCTGTCCCTGTCCCACACCCCACTCCTTCTTTACCACCTGTCCCTGTCCCACACCCCTCTCCTTCTTTACCTGCTGTCCCTGTCCCACACCCCACTCCTTCTTTACCACCTGGCCCTGACCAACACCCCACTCCTTCTTTACCACCTTTCCCACACCCCACTCCTTCTTTACCAGCTGTCCCTGTCCCACACCCCACTCCTTCTTTACCACCTGGCCCTGACCAACACCCCACTCCTTCTTTACCACCTGTCCCTGATGCTCATCCCACTCCTTCTTTACCACTTGTCCCTGTCCCACACCCCACTCCTTCTTTACCACCTGTCCCTGTCCCACACCCCACTCCTACTTTACCACTTGTCCCACACCCCAATCCTTCCTTACCACCTGTCCCTGTCCCAAACCCCACTCCTTCTTTACCACCTGTCCCTGTCCCACACCCCACTCCTTCTTTACCACCTGTCCCACACCACACTCCTTCTTTACCACTTGTCCCTGTCCCACACCCCACCCCTTCTTTACCAGTTGTCCCTGTCCCACACCCCACTCCTTCTTTACCACCTGTCCCACACCCCACTCCTTCTCTACCACCTGTCCCACACCCCACTCCTTCTCTACCACCTGTCCCTGTCCCACACCCCACTCCTTCTTTACCACTTGTCCCTGTCCCACACCCGACTCCTTCTTTACCACTTGTCCCACACCCCACTCCTTCTTTACCACCTGGCCCTGACCCACACCCCACTCCTTCTTTACCACCTTTCCCACACCACACTCCTTCTTTACCACTTGTCCCACACCCCACTCCTTCTTTACCACCTGTCCCCCACCCCACTCCTTCTTTACCACCTGTCCCTGTCCCAAACCACACTCCTTCTTTTCCGCTTGTCCCACACCCCAATCCTTCTTTACCACCTGTTCCCCACCCCACTCCTTCTTTACCACCTGTCCCCCACCATAACTCCTTCTTTACCACGTGTCCCAAATCCCACTCTTTCTTTACCACCTGTCCCTGTCCCACACCCCACTCCTTCTTTACCACCTGTCCCTGTCCCACACCCCACTCCTTCTTTACCAGCTGTCCCTGTCCCACACCCAACTCCTTCTTTACCAGTTGGCCCTGACCAACACCCCACTCCTTCTTTACCACCTTTTCCACACCTCACTCCTTCTTTACCAGCTGTCCCTGTCCCACACCCCACTCCTTCTTTACCACCTGGCCCTGACCAACACCCCACTCCTTCTTTACCACCTGTCCCTGATGCTCATCCCACTCCTTCTTTACCACTTGTCCCTGTCCCACACCCCACTCATTCTTTACCACCTGTCCCTGTCCCACACACCACTCCTTCTTTACCACACGTCCCACACCCCACTCCTACTTTACCACTTGTCCCACACCCCAATCCTTCCTTACCACCTGTCCCTGTCCTATACCCGATTCCTTCTTTACCACCTGTCCCACACACCTCTCCTTCTTTACCACCTGTCCCTGTCCCACACCCCACTCCTTCTTTACCACCTGTCCCACACCACACTCCTTCTTTACCACTTGTCCCTGTCCCACACCCCACCCCTTCTTTACCACTTGTCCCTGTCCCACACCCCACCCCTTCTTTACCACCTGTCCTTGTCCCACACCCCACTCCTTCTTTACCACCTGTCCCTGTCCCATACCCCACTGCTTCTTTACCACCTGTCCCACACCCCACTCCTTCTTTACCACCCGTCCCTGTCCCACACCCCACTCCTTCTTTACCACTTGTCCCTGTCCCACACCCGACTCCTTCTTTACCACTTGTCCCTCACCCCACTCCTTCTTTACCACCTGTCCCACACCCCACTCCTTCTTTACCACTTGCCCCACACCCCACTCCTTCTTTACCACCTGTCCCTGTCCCACACCCCACTCCTTCTTTACCACCTGTCCCTCACCCCACTCCTTCTTTACCACCTGTCCCACACCCCACTCCTTCTTTACCACTTGTCCCACAACCCACTCCTTCTTTACCACTTGTCCCTGTCACACACCCCACTCCTTCTTTACCACCTCTCCCTGTCCCACACCCCACTCCTTCTTTACCACCTGTCCCCCACCATAACTCCTTCTTTACCACCTGTCCCAGATCCCACTCTTTCTTTACCACCTCTCCCTGTCCCACACCCCACTCCTTCTTTACCACCTGTCCCCCACCATAACTCCTTCTTTACCACCTGTCCCAGATCCCACTCCTTCTTTACCACCTGTCCCAGTCCCACACCCCACTCCTTCTTTACCACCTGTCCCACACCCCACTCCTTCTTTACCACCTGTCCCTGTCCCACACCCCACTCCTTCTTTACCAGCTGTCCCTGTCCCACACCCCACTCCTTCTTTACCACCTCGCCCTGACCCACACCCCACTCCTTCTTTACCACCTTTCCCACACCACACTCCTTCTTTACCACTTGTCCCACACCCCACTCCTTCTTTACCACCTGTCCCCCACCCCACTCCTTCTTTACCACCTGTCCCTGTCCCAAACCACACTCCTTCTTTACCACTTGTCCCACACCCCAATCCTTCTCTACCACCTGTTCCCCACCATAACTCTTTCTTTACCACCTGTCCCTGTCCCACACCCCACTCCTTCTTTACCACCTGTCCCTGTCCCACACCCCACTCCTTCTTTACCAGCTGTCCCTGTCCCACACCCCACTCCTTCTTTACCACCTGGCCCTGACCAACACCCCACTCCTTCTTTACCACCTTTCCCACACCCCACTCCTTCTTTACCAGCTGTCCCTGTCCCACACCCCACTCCTTCTTTACCACCTGGCCCTGACCAACACCCCACTCCTTCTTTACCACCTGTCCCTGATGCTCATCCCACTCCTTCTTTACCACTTGTCCCTGTCCCACACCCCACTCCTTCTTTACCACCTGTCCCTGTCCCACACCCCACTCCTACTTTACCACTTGTCCCACACCCCAATCCTTCCTTACTACCTGTCCCTGTCCCAAACCCCACTCCTTCTTTACCACCTGTCCCTGTCCCACACCCCACTCCTTCTTTACCACCTGTCCCACACCACACTCCTTCTTTACCACTTGTCCCTGTCCCACACCCCACCCCTTCTTTACCACTTGTCCCTGTCCCACACCCCACCCCTTCTTTACCACCTGTCCTTGTCCCACACCCCACTCCTTCTTTACCACCTGTCCCTGTCCCATACCCCACTCCTTCTTTACCACCTGTCCCACACCCCACTCCTTCTTTACCACCTGTCCCTGTCCCGCACCCCACTCCTTCTTTACCACTTGTCCCTGTCCCACACCCGACTCCTTCTTTACCACTTGTCCCACACCCCACTCCTTCTTTACCACCTGTCCCTGTCACACAACCCACTCCTTCTTTACCACCTGTCCCACACCCCACTCCTTCTTTACCACCTGTCCCACACCCCACTCCTTCTCTACCACCTGTCCCTGTCCCACACCCCACTCCTTCTTTACCACTTGTCCCTGTCCCACACCCGACTCCTTCTTTACCACTTGTCCCACACCCCACTCCTTCTTTACCACCTGGCCCTGACCCACACCCCACTCCTTCTTTACCACCTTTCCCACACCACACTCCTTCTTTACCACTTGTCCCACACCCCACTCCTTCTTTACCACCTGTCCCCCACCCCACTCCTTCTTTACCACCTGTCCCTGTCCCAAACCACACTCCTTCTTTTCCACTTGTCCCACACCCCAATCCTTCTTTACCACCTGTTCCCCACCCCACTCCTTCTTTACCACCTGTCCCCCACCATAACTCCTTCTTTACCACGTGTCCCAAATCCCACTCTTTCTTTACCACCTGTCCCTCTCCCACACCACACTCCTTCTTTACCACCTGTCCCTGTCCCACACCCAACTCCTTCTTTACCAGTTGGCCCTGACCAACACCCCACTCCTTCTTTACCACCTTTCCCACACCCCACTCCTTCTTTACCAGCTGTCCCTGTCCCACACCCCACTCCTTCTTTACCACCTGGCCCTGACCAACACCCCACTCCTTCTTTACCACCTGTCCCTGATGCTCATCCCACTCCTTCTTTACCACTTGTCCCTGTCCCACACCCCACTCCTTCTTTACCACCTGTCCCTGTCCCACACCCCACTCCTTCTTTACCACCTGTCCCACACCACACTCCTTCTTTACCACTTGTCCCTGTCCCACACCCCACCCCTTCTTTACCACTTGTCCCTGTCCCACACCCCACCCATCTTTACCACCTGTCCTTGTCCCACACCCCACTCCTTCTTTACCACTTGCCCCACACCCTACTCCTTCTTTACCACCTGTCCCTGTCCCACACCGCACTCCTTCTTTACCACCTGTCCCTCACCCCACTCCTTCTTTACCACCTGTCCCACACCCCACTCCTTCTTTACCACTTGTCCCACAACCCACTCCTTCTTTACCACTTGTCCCTGTCACACACACCACTCCTTCTTTACCACCTCTCCCTGTCCCACACCCCACTCCTTCTTTACCACCTGTCCCCCACCATAACTCCTTCTTTACCACCTGTCCCAGATCCCACTCTTTCTTTACCACCTCTCCCTGTCCCACACCCCACTCTTTCTTTACCACCTGTCCCCCACCATAACTCCTTCTTTACCACCTGTCCCAGATCCCACTCCTTCTTTACCACCTGTCCCAGTCCCACACCCCACTCCTTCTTTACCACCTGTCCCACACCCCACTCCTTCTTTACCACCTGTCCCTGTCCCACACCGCACTCCTTCTTTACCAGCTGTCCCTGTCCCACCCCCCACTCCTTCTTTACCACCTGTCCCACACCCCACTCCTTCTTTACCACCTGTCCCACACCCCACTCGTTCTTTACCACCTTTCCCACACCACACTCCTTCTTTACCACTTGTCCCACACCCCACTCCTTCTTTACCACCTGTACCCCACCCCACTCCTTCTTTACCACCTGTCCCTGTCCCAAACCACACTCCTTCTTTACCACTTGTCCCACACCCCAATCCTTCTTTACCACCTGTTCCCCACCATAACTCTTTCTTTACCACCTGTCCCTGTCCCACACCCCACTCCTTCTTTACCACCTGTCCCTGTCCCACACCCCTCTCCTTCTTTACCTGCTGTCCCTGTCCCACACCCCACTCCTTCTTTACCACCTGGCCCTGACCAACACCCCACTCCTTCTTTACCACCTTTCCCACACCCCACTCCTTCTTTACCAGCTGTCCCTGTCCCACACCCCACTCCTTCTTTACCACCTGGCCCTGACCAACACCCCACTCCTTCTTTACCACCTGTCCCTGATGCTCATCCCACTCCTTCTTTACCACTTGTCCCTGTCCCACACCCCACTCCTTCTTTACCACCTGTCCCTGTCCCACACCCCACTCCTACTTTACCACTTGTCCCACACCCCAATCCTTCCTTACCACCTGTCCCTGTCCCAAACCCCACTCCTTCTTTACCACCTGTCCCTGTCCCACACCCCACTCCTTCTTTACCACCTGTCCCACACCACACTCCTTCTTTACCACTTGTCCCTGTCCCACACCCCACCCCTTCTTTACCAGTTGTCCCTGTCCCACACCCCACTCCTTCTTTACCACCTGTCCCACACCCCACTCCTTCTCTACCACCTGTCCCACACCCCACTCCTTCTCTACCACCTGTCCCTGTCCCACACCCCACTCCTTCTTTACCACTTGTCCCTGTCCCACACCCGACTCCTTCTTTACCACTTGTCCCACACCCCACTCCTTCTTTACCACCTGGCCCTGACCCACACCCCACTCCTTCTTTACCACCTTTCCCACACCACACTCCTTCTTTACCACTTGTCCCACACCCCACTCCTTCTTTACCACCTGTCCCCCACCCCACTCCTTCTTTACCACCTGTCCCTGTCCCAAACCACACTCCTTCTTTTCCGCTTGTCCCACACCCCAATCCTTCTTTACCACCTGTTCCCCACCCCACTCCTTCTTTACCACCTGTCCCCCACCATAACTCCTTCTTTACCACGTGTCCCAAATCCCACTCTTTCTTTACCACCTGTCCCTGTCCCACACCCCACTCCTTCTTTACCACCTGTCCCTGTCCCACACCCCACTCCTTCTTTACCAGCTGTCCCTGTCCCACACCCAACTCCTTCTTTACCAGTTGGCCCTGACCAACACCCCACTCCTTCTTTACCACCTTTCCCACACCTCACTCCTTCTTTACCAGCTGTCCCTGTCCCACACCCCACTCCTTCTTTACCACCTGGCCCTGACCAACACCCCACTCCTTCTTTACCACCTGTCCCTGATGCTCATCCCACTCCTTCTTTACCACTTGTCCCTGTCCCACACCCCACTCATTCTTTACCACCTGTCCCTGTCCCACACACCACTCCTTCTTTACCACACGTCCCACACCCCACTCCTACTTTACCACTTGTCCCACACCCCAATCCTTCCTTACCACCTGTCCCTGTCCTATACCCGATTCCTTCTTTACCACCTGTCCCACACACCTCTCCTTCTTTACCACCTGTCCCTGTCCCACACCCCACTCCTTCTTTACCACCTGTCCCACACCACACTCCTTCTTTACCACTTGTCCCTGTCCCACACCCCACCCCTTCTTTACCACTTGTCCCTGTCCCACACCCCACCCCTTCTTTACCACCTGTCCTTGTCCCACACCCCACTCCTTCTTTACCACCTGTCCCTGTCCCATACCCCACTGCTTCTTTACCACCTGTCCCACACCCCACTCCTTCTTTACCACCCGTCCCTGTCCCACACCCCACTCCTTCTTTACCACTTGTCCCTGTCCCACACCCGACTCCTTCTTTACCACTTGTCCCTCACCCCACTCCTTCTTTACCACCTGTCCCACACCCCACTCCTTCTTTACCACTTGCCCCACACCCCACTCCTTCTTTACCACCTGTCCCTGTCCCACACCCCACTCCTTCTTTACCACCTGTCCCTCACCCCACTCCTTCTTTACCACCTGTCCCACACCCCACTCCTTCTTTACCACTTGTCCCACAACCCACTCCTTCTTTACCACTTGTCCCTGTCACACACCCCACTCCTTCTTTACCACCTCTCCCTGTCCCACACCCCACTCCTTCTTTACCACCTGTCCCCCACCATAACTCCTTCTTTACCACCTGTCCCAGATCCCACTCTTTCTTTACCACCTCTCCCTGTCCCACACCCCACTCCTTCTTTACCACCTGTCCCCCACCATAACTCCTTCTTTACCACCTGTCCCAGATCCCACTCCTTCTTTACCACCTGTCCCAGTCCCACACCCCACTCCTTCTTTACCACCTGTCCCACACCCCACTCCTTCTTTACCACCTGTCCCTGTCCCACACCCCACTCCTTCTTTACCAGCTGTCCCTGTCCCACACCCCACTCCTTCTTTACCACCTCGCCCTGACCCACACCCCACTCCTTCTTTACCACCTTTCCCACACCACACTCCTTCTTTACCACTTGTCCCACACCCCACTCCTTCTTTACCACCTGTCCCCCACCCCACTCCTTCTTTACCACCTGTCCCTGTCCCAAACCACACTCCTTCTTTACCACTTGTCCCACACCCCAATCCTTCTCTACCACCTGTTCCCCACCATAACTCTTTCTTTACCACCTGTCCCTGTCCCACACCCCACTCCTTCTTTACCACCTGTCCCTGTCCCACACCCCACTCCTTCTTTACCAGCTGTCCCTGTCCCACACCCCACTCCTTCTTTACCACCTGGCCCTGACCAACACCCCACTCCTTCTTTACCACCTTTCCCACACCCCACTCCTTCTTTACCAGCTGTCCCTGTCCCACACCCCACTCCTTCTTTACCACCTGGCCCTGACCAACACCCCACTCCTTCTTTACCACCTGTCCCTGATGCTCATCCCACTCCTTCTTTACCACTTGTCCCTGTCCCACACCCCACTCCTTCTTTACCACCTGTCCCTGTCCCACACCCCACTCCTACTTTACCACTTGTCCCACACCCCAATCCTTCCTTACTACCTGTCCCTGTCCCAAACCCCACTCCTTCTTTACCACCTGTCCCTGTCCCACACCCCACTCCTTCTTTACCACCTGTCCCACACCACACTCCTTCTTTACCACTTGTCCCTGTCCCACACCCCACCCCTTCTTTACCACTTGTCCCTGTCCCACACCCCACCCCTTCTTTACCACCTGTCCTTGTCCCACACCCCACTCCTTCTTTACCACCTGTCCCTGTCCCATACCCCACTCCTTCTTTACCACCTGTCCCACACCCCACTCCTTCTTTACCACCTGTCCCTGTCCCGCACCCCACTCCTTCTTTACCACTTGTCCCTGTCCCACACCCGACTCCTTCTTTACCACTTGTCCCACACCCCACTCCTTCTTTACCACCTGTCCCTGTCACACAACCCACTCCTTCTTTACCACCTGTCCCACACCCCACTCCTTCTTTACCACCTGTCCCACACCCCACTCCTTCTCTACCACCTGTCCCTGTCCCACACCCCACTCCTTCTTTACCACTTGTCCCTGTCCCACACCCGACTCCTTCTTTACCACTTGTCCCACACCCCACTCCTTCTTTACCACCTGGCCCTGACCCACACCCCACTCCTTCTTTACCACCTTTCCCACACCACACTCCTTCTTTACCACTTGTCCCACACCCCACTCCTTCTTTACCACCTGTCCCCCACCCCACTCCTTCTTTACCACCTGTCCCTGTCCCAAACCACACTCCTTCTTTTCCACTTGTCCCACACCCCAATCCTTCTTTACCACCTGTTCCCCACCCCACTCCTTCTTTACCACCTGTCCCCCACCATAACTCCTTCTTTACCACGTGTCCCAAATCCCACTCTTTCTTTACCACCTGTCCCTCTCCCACACCACACTCCTTCTTTACCACCTGTCCCTGTCCCACACCCAACTCCTTCTTTACCAGTTGGCCCTGACCAACACCCCACTCCTTCTTTACCACCTTTCCCACACCCCACTCCTTCTTTACCAGCTGTCCCTGTCCCACACCCCACTCCTTCTTTACCACCTGGCCCTGACCAACACCCCACTCCTTCTTTACCACCTGTCCCTGATGCTCATCCCACTCCTTCTTTACCACTTGTCCCTGTCCCACACCCCACTCCTTCTTTACCACCTGTCCCTGTCCCACACCCCACTCCTTCTTTACCACACGTCCCACACCCCACTCCTACTTTACCACTTGTCCCACACCCCAATCCTTCCTTACCACCTGTCCCTGTCCTATACCCGATTCCTTCTTTACCACCTGTCCCACACACCTCTCCTTCTTTACCACCTGTCCCTGTCCCACACCCCACTCCTTCTTTACCACCTGTCCCACACCACACTCCTTCTTTACCACTTGTCCCTGTCCCACACCCCACCCCTTCTTTACCACTTGTCCCTGTCCCACACCCCACCCCTTCTTTACCACCTGTCCTTGTCCCACACCCCACTCCTTCTTTACCACCTGTCCCTGTCCCATACCCCACTCCTTCTTTACCACCTGTCCCACACCCCACTCCTTCTTTACCACCCGTCCCTGTCCCACACCCCACTCCTTCTTTACCACTTGTCCCTGTCCCACACCCGACTCCTTCTTTACCACTTGTCCCACACCCCACTCCTTCTTTACCACCTGTCCCTGTCCCACAACCCACTCCTTCTTTACCACCTGTCCCACACCCCACTCCTTCTTTACCACCCGTCCCACACCCCACTCCTTCTTTACAACATGTCCCACAGCGCACCCCATCTTCTCCACCTGTCCCACACACCACTGCTTCTTTACCACTTGTCCCACACCCCAATCCTTCTTTACCACCTGTTCCCCACCCCACTCCTTCTTTACCACCTGTCCCCCACCATAACTCTTTCTTTACCACCTGTCCCTGTCCCACACCCCACTCCTTCTTTACCACCTGTCCCTGTCCCACACCATACTCCTTCTTTACCACCCGTCCCTGTCCCACACCCCACTCCTTCTTTACCACTTGTCCCAGTCCCACACCCGACTCCTTCTTTACCACTTGTCCCACACCCCACTCCTTCTTTACCACCTGTCCCTGTCCCACAACCCACTCCTTCTTTACCACCTGTCCCACACCCCACTCCTTCTTTACCACCCGTCCCACACCCCACTCCTTCTTTACAACATGTCCCACAGCGCACCCCATCTTCTCCACCTGTCCCACACACCACTCCTTCTTTACCACTTGTCCCACACCCCAATCCTTCTTTACCACCTGTTCCCCACCCCACTCCTTCTTTACCACCTGTCCCCCACCATAACTCTTTCTTTACCACCTGTCCCTGTCCCACACCCCACTCCTTCTTTACCACCTGTCCCTGTCCCACACCCCACTCCTTCTTTACCAGCTGTCCCTGTCCCACACCCCACTCCTTCTTTACCACCTGGCCCTGACCAACACCCCACTCCTTCTTTACCACCTTTCCCACACCCCACTCCTTCTTTACCAGCTGTCCCTGTCCCACACCCCACTCCTTCTTTATCACCTGGCCCTGACCAACACCCCACTCCTTCTTTACCACCTGTCCCTGATGCTCATCCCACTCCTTCTTTACCACTTGTCCCTGTCCCACACCCCACTCCTTCTTTACCACCTGTCCCTGTCCCACACCCCACTCCTACTTTACCACTTGTCCCACACCCCAATCCTTCCTTACCAACTGTCCCTGTCCCAAACCCCACTCCTTCTTTACCACCTGTCCCTGTCCCACACCCCACTCCTTCTTTACCACCCGTCCCACACCCCACTCCTTCTTTACAACATGTCCCACAGCGCACCCCATCTTCTCCACCTGTCCCACACACCACTCCTTCTTTACCACTTGTCCCACACCCCAATCCTTCTTTACCACCTGTTCCCCACCCCACTCCTTCTTTACCACCTGTCCCCCACCATAACTCTTTCTTTACCACCTGTCCCTGTCCCACACCCCACTCCTTCTTTACCACCTGTCCCTGTCCCACACCCCACTCCTTCTTTACCAGCTGTCCCTGTCCCACACCCCACTCCTTCTTTACCACCTGGCCCTGACCAACACCCCACTCCTTCTTTACCACCTTTCCCACACCCCACTCCTTCTTTACCAGCTGTCCCTGTCCCACACCCCACTCCTTCTTTATCACCTGGCCCTGACCAACACCCCACTCCTTCTTTACCACCTGTCCCTGATGCTCATCCCACTCCTTCTTTACCACTTGTCCCTGTCCCACACCCCACTCCTTCTTTACCACCTGTCCCTGTCCCACACCCCACTCCTACTTTACCACTTGTCCCACACCCCAATCCTTCCTTACCAACTGTCCCTGTCCCAAACCCCACTCCTTCTTTACCACCTGTCCCTGTCCCACACCCCACTCCTTCTTTACCACCTGTCCCACACCACACTCCTTCTTTACCACTTGTCCCTGTCCCACACCCCACCCCTTCTTTACCACTTGTCCCTGTCCCACACCCCACCCCTTCTTTACCACCTGTCCTTGTCCCACACCCCACTCCTTCTTTACCACCTGTCCCTGTCCCATACCCCACTCCTTCTTTACCACCTGTCCCACACCCCACTCCTTCTTTACCACCTGTCCCTGTCCCGCACCCCACTCCTTCTTTACCACTTGTCCCTGTCCCACACCCGACTCCTTCTTTACCACTTGTCCCACACCCCACTCCTTCTTTACCACCTGTCCCTGTCACACAACCCACTCCTTCTTTACCACCTGTCCCACACCCCTCTCCTTCTTTACCACCTGTCCCACACCCCACTCCTTCTCTACCACCTGTCCCTGTCCCACACCCCACTCCTTCTTTACCACTTGTCCCTGTCCCACACCCGACTCCTTCTTTACCACTTGTCCCACACCCCACTCCTTCTTTACCACCTGGCCCTGACCCACACCCCACTCCTTCTTTACCACCTTTCCCACACCACACTCCTTCTTTACCACTTGTCCCACACCCCACTCCTTCTTTACCACCTGTCCCCCACCCCACACCTTCTTTACCACCTGTCCCTGTCCCAAACCACACTCCTTCTTTACCACTTGTCCCACACCCCAATCCTTCTTTACCACCTTTTCCCCACCCCACTCCTTCTTTACCACCTGTCCCCCACCATAACTCCTTCTTTACCACCTGTCCCAAATCCCACTCTTTCTTTACCACCTGTCCCTGTCCCACACCCCACTCCTTCTTTACCACCTGTCCCTGTCCCACACCCCACTCCTTCTTTACCAGCTGTCCCTGTCCCACACCCAACTCCTTCTTTACCAGTTGGCCCTGACCAGCACCCCACTCCTTCTTTACCACCTTTCCCACACCCCACTCCTTCTTTACCAGCTGTCCCTGTCCCACACCCCACTCCTTCTTTACCACCTGGCCCTGACCAACACACCACTCCTTCTTTACCACCTGTCCCTGATGCTCATCCCACTCCTTCTTTACCACTTGTCCCTGTCCCACACCCCACTCCTTCTTTACCACCTGTCCCTGTCCCACACCCCACTCCTTCTTTACCACACGTCCCATACCCCACTCCTACTTTACCACTTGTCCCACACCCCAATCCTTCCTTACCACCTGTCCCTGTCCTATACCCGATTCCTTCTTTACCACCTGTCCCACACACCTCTCCTTCTTTACCACCTGTCCCACACACCTCTCCTTCTTTACCACCTGTCCCTGTCCCACACCCCACTCCTTCTTTACCACCTGTCCCACACCACACTCCTTCTTTACCACTTGTCCCTGTCCCACACCCCACCCCTTCTTTACCACTTGTCCCTGTCCCACACCCCACCCCTTCTTTACCACCTGTCCTTGTCCCACACCCCACTCCTTCTTTACCACCTGTCCCTGTCCCATACCCCACTCCTTCTTTACCACCTGTCCCACACTCCACTCCTTCTTTACCACCCGTCCCTGTCCCACACCCCACTCCTTCTTTACCACTTGTCCCTGTCCCACACCCGACTCCTTCTTTACCACTTGTCCCACACCCCACTCCTTCTTTACCACCTGTCCCTGTCCCACAACCCACTCCTTCTTTACCACCTGTCCCACACCCCACTCCTTCTTTACCACCCGTCCCACACCCCACTCCTTCTTTACCACCTGTCCCTGTCCCACTCCCCACTCCCTCTTTACCACCTGTCCCTGTCCCACACCCCACTCCTTGGTTACCACCTGTCCCTGACCCACACACCACTCCGTCTTTACCACCTGTCCCACACCCACTCCTTATTTACCACCTGTCCCTGTCCCACACCCCACTCCTTCTTTACCACTTGTCCCTGCGCCACACCCCTCTCCTTCTTTACCACCTGTCCCACACCCCAATCCTTCTTTACCACTTGTCCCTGTCCCACACCCCACTCCTTCTTTACCACCTGTCCCACACCCCACTCCTTCTTTACCACCTGTCCCACACCGCACTCCTTCTTTACCACCTGTCCCACACCCCACTCCTTCTTTACCACCTGTCCCACACCGCACTCCTTCTTTACCACCTGTCCCACACCCCACTCCTTCTTTACCACCTGTTCCACACCCCACTCCTTCTTTACCAGCTGTCCCTGTCCCAAACCCCACTCCTTCTTTACCACCTGTCCCACACCCCACTCCTTTTTTACCACCTGTCCCACACCCCTCTCCTTCTTTACCACCTGTCCCTGTCCCACACCCCACTCCTTCTTTACCACCTGTCCCACACCCCACTCCTTCTTTACCACCTGTCCCTGTCCCACACCCCACTCCTTCTTTACCACCTGTCCCATACTCCTCCCATGGCACTCCATTCTCACGTCCTTTTCTCCTGCCAATTTCACAAACTTGCTCTCCACTCCACAGTGACAGATACAGTACTGTGCGAAAGTTCAGCTGGATCCTGAGCTATGACTATGTGCCTAAGACTTCTGCACAGTTCGGTAAATACGCCAGTAAATACATGAGAAGCACCAAACAGCAGTATGGTGCTATCACAAACAAGAGAAAGTCTGCAGATGCTAGAAATCCGAGCAGCGCACACCGAAGGGTTCCGGCCCGAAACGTCAACGGTACTCTTTTCCTAGATGCTGCCTGGCCTGCTGAGTTTCTCCAGCATTTTGTGTGTTGAATGGTGCTCCCTACAGAATACAGTGAATACAGCCCAGTCCCTCCCCATCATTTACCTGGTCCACCGCCGCAAGAAAGCAGCATCCGTCATCAAGCAGCCCCACCACCCAGGTCATACTCGCTTCTTGGAACTGCCATCTGGAACCTTGGGTTCCACACCACCAGGTTCAGGAACAGTTATTGCCCTTCAACCATCAGGCTGCTGAACCAGACTAGATAACTTTACTCACCTCAACTCTGAACTGATTCCATAGCCTACAGACTCTACAATTTATGTTCTCAGTATTATTTACAGTATTTCTAATTGCATAATGTTTCCTCTTTTGCACACCGGGTGTTTATTAGTGTTTGTTTATGTATAGCTTTTCATATATTTTATTGTTTTCTTTATTTTCCGATAAAAACCTGCAAAAATAAAGAACCTCAAGGTAGTACAGTATAGGGTAATGTACATGTACTTTGATAGCAAATTTACTTTGAATTTGACTTCCCTTTATAAGCTTGTCGTCAAAGAGTTAAACAGAAATGCTTCTTGGTTTGGAGCAGACTGTAGTAAAGCCTCTCTATTTTACCTCCTATGCCTTTCCAGCTTCTCCCTTGGATGGAGTTGGATGCCTTGTATTTTGCTGTGGGTTAGACCTTCACCTCCTTGTTTACCCCACGTGACCCCAGCCTACTCTTTAACAGGGGCTACACTTAAAGAAGGTGGTTCACTGTCTGTGAAACAGCTTTTTTTGCAGAGAAATGCAAGTCTTTCTTTCTGCAAACAAGCTTGTTGGACAGAGCCCGCGACGGGAAGAAACCCCTCGAGCCTCAAGAGGGAGGTGCGGGCCATTTGCTTGTCCAGGCTGTTGCTGCTCTGCCTCAGCCCTGGCCTGTCTGGTTCCGCTTTATTTTGCAGTGCCTGGCCCTCCTGTTGCCATGGCAATTTCTTCTGCATTGCACCAGACTCCCTATAGTCTGAAGGTCTGTGGAGAGGCAGAGCTTTCATGTACTTAAGTCAAGTCTGGCCCGCACGGTGTGGAGTGGTGCAGGTAATGAGACAGATTCGCCATGGCAAAAGCAAGGGTGATAAGTCACTGAACACAGCCGAGAACGCAGGGCATTCAGGTTCACGTAACTGACCTTATCTTAAGGGTTTCATCATACAGAATTCCATAAATAGGAAGGCTTTGTGTAATTTAAACCATCCACAGAACCTCGCATCCTTCAAAATCAGAAGTTTTCAGATTAAAAAGTTTCGTGACAGCTTACCTCAGTGGTGGGGTTACTCCTCTAGTCTGAGGTTACAAGTTAGGAGAGGTAACCAAGAGTCAGGTCTGCCACTGTTGGGACTGCTAATGAGGGCTCTGTCATTCCAGGTGCTGAACTCCTGTTGTGGAGTGAAGTTGCCTTTAACACGACACACACGGGATTCACAGAGAGAAGTCTTGAGGCAGTGCATTACTGATCAGGCTCTGCTTATTGGACTTCAAAAGGAGGACATACACAGAACTCTGTGTAGGCGCCTGTTAGCACATACACAAATGCCCTCATGCAGTGTCTCCTCCTCAGTCCCCGTTCCACACCTGCCGTCCCTTAACCCCTCTCCCCCTGCTGGCTCTGAATCTTTCGGTGTCTGACAGACTCAATGAGTACAATCCCCATGGGGAGTTTAGTCAAAGGGAATTGCCGGTTTGATCATGTGTGAAAAGATCCTGCTCCATGTTAAGAGCACGTTTCTGCAAGTGGCAGCATTCCCAAGGTCAAGTCCTGGGATTCCTCTTCATCTACTTTAGACAGGGTTTTGAGGTCAGGGCACGTTTGTAGGGTTGGTCACAAACTAGCCAGGACCTCATTGAATAGTGGGATAAAAGTCCGAATTGACTCCTGCTTCTACCTTCCTATGGAATGATGCTCCCCGATGGACACAGAAGCCCCTGGACTGCAGGATCCTTCCCCTTCTGTTTGGACAGGTTGTGTACCCATGCTGTACAGCCAGCAGGCTTGACCGGAGTAAGGCCATCTAACCACCCAAGTCCCGTCTAAGGCTGAGTGTACTCTGTGTTGGGAGGAACGGTGAGACTGGGAGGAGGCGTACAAGTTGTGTAGAGGAGGCGTACAAGTTGTGTAGTGCAGGTGTACAGGTTGTGTAGAGGAGGCGTACAGGTTGTGTAGAGGAGGCGTACAGGTTGTGTAGAGCAGGTGTACAGGTTGTGTAGAGGAGGCATACAAGTTGTGTAGAGGAGGCGTACAAGTTGTGTAGAGAAGGCGTACAGGTTGTGTAGAGGAGGCATACAGGTTGTGCAGAGGAGGCGTACAGGTTGTGTAGAGGAGGCGTACAGGTTGTGCAGAGGAGGCGTACAGGTTGTGTAGAGGAGGCGTACAGGTTGTGTAGAGGAGGCGCACAGGTTGTGTAGAGGAGGCGCACAGGTTGTGCAGAGGAGGCGTACAGGTTGTGCAGAGCAGGCGTACAGGTTGTGTAGAGGAGGCATACAGGTTGTGTAGAGCAGGTGTACAGGTTGTGTAGAGGAGGCATACAGGTTGTGTAGAGGAGGTGTACAGGTTGTGCAGAGGAGGCGTACAGGTTGTGTACAGGAGGCATACAGGTTGTGCAGAGGCGTACAGGTTGTGTAGAGGAGGCGTACAGGTTGTGTAGAGGAGGCGTACAAGTTGTGTAGTGCAGGTGTACAGGTTGTGTAGAGGAGGCGTACAAGTTGTGTAGAGGAGGCGTACAAGTTGTGTAGAGGAGGCGTACAGGTTGTGTAGAGGAGGCATACAGGTTGTGCAGAGGAGGCGTACAGGTTGTGCAGAGGAGGCGTACAGGTTGTGCAGAGGAGGCGTACAGGTTGTGCAGAGGAGGCGTACAGGTTGTGTAGAGGAGGCGTACAGGTTGTGTACAGGAGGTGTACAGGTTGTGCAGAGGAGGCGTACAGGTTGTGTAGAGGAGGCGTACAGGTTGTGCAGAGGAGGCGTACAGGTTGTGTAGAGGAGGCGTACAGGTTGTGTAGAGGAGGTGTACCAGTTGTGTACAGGAGGTGTACTAGTTGTGTACAGGAGGTGTATTGGCTGTGTTCAGGAGGTATGAGTTGTGTAGAGATGATGTACTGATTGTACAGAGGTGGTGTACTGATTGTGTGAAGGTTGTGCAGAGGTCATGTACCAATTTTGTAGATGGTGTACCGGTTAGGCTGTGTTTTTAATTGGTACCCAACCCTGAGCAGTGCACTTTACACAGATCTGTGGTCCTTCGAGGGAGTACAGGGACCAACAAGGTTAAACTATGAGAAAGGGCTGGTGTGACTAGTATGTAAACAGTTCCACAGTCTGTTTTCTTATGTGTAGAAAAATGAAGTGTGAATCGATTCCCGTTTTTACGCTTTTAACAGAGTAGTTTGGGAACAACGATCTGTTCCAGTGGGGAATCCAGTAAAAGGAGGAAAAATCTTATGATATGAGCCAGAATGTTCAGGGTTAATGTCCTGAAGCACAAAGAGAAGTGGAAATCTGTTACACTCTGTCTGAAGGTAGTTGAGTCTGTTATTGATCGCCTTTGAGGTTGACAGATGTGTCTAGGTGTTAGGATTTATGGAAGAAAGATGGACAGAGAGGAAAGACAATGGATCAACTGTGATCAAATCACCTGAGACCCCAAATTTCCCAATGTGTGTTCCTATCTGTTGGTGAGGGAGATGTGTTGAGCAGCTAATATTTCATGGTAATGAGGTTGCTGGGGAAGGGACCACTCAGTGCGGTTTATTTTAATCCACTGCATCAACTTTTACTGAGGGACAAATGATGAAAAGACCCTGTTTCACAATAACTGGATGTGGTCAACAGCCCCTCACACCTTTCTGCACATCCGAATAATCCAATTCAGTCACATTGAATTTTACTGCACAGTACAGGCCCTTCAGCCCACGATGCTGGTCGCCTCACTATAGGAAGGATGTGAAAGCATTGGAAAGGGTACAGAGGAGATTTACCAGGAGCTGCCTGGTTTAGAGAGTATGCATTATGATCAGAGATTAAGGAAACTAGGGCTTTACTCTCTGGAGATGAGGAGGATGAGAGGAGACATGATAGAGGTATACAAGATATTAAGAGGATTAGACAGAGTGGACAGCCAGTGCCTCTTCCCCAGGGCACCACTGCCCAATACAAGAGGACATGGCTTTAAGGTAAGGGGAGGGAAGTTCAAGGGGGATATTAGAGGAAGGTTTTTCACTCAGAGAGTGGTTGGTGTGTGGAATGAGCTGCCTGAGTCAGTGGTGGAGGCAGATACACTAGTGAAGTTTAAGAGACTACTAGACAGGTATATGGAGGAATTAAAGGTGGGGGGTTATATGGGAGGCAGGGTTTAAGGGTCGGCACAACATTAGGGGCCAAAGGGTCTGTAATGTGCTGTAGTATTCTATGTAACCAATTTAACCACTTTAACCCCTCCTACATAACCCTCCACTTCTCTTTCATCCATGTGCCTATCTTTCTTAAATGCCCCTAATGTATCTGCCTTTACCACCACCCTTGGCCTCAACGCCTCAACATTCATTTTGTAAAAAAAACTCACCACTGGTACTTCCCCTACACTTTCCTCTAATCACTTTAAAATTATGCCCCACATATTAGCCAATTCCACTCTGGGAAAAAGTCTCAGGCTATCCACTCGATCTACCCTCTGATCACCTTGTTGCTCTTAATCCTATAGCACCCTATCCACTGGGTGGTTCCTGAGCACAACCAACTCTGATTTCATTTACTCGTGACACTTGGCTCACATTTCTCAGCCTCTCGCAGAGGTTCCTCCCATGGACTCAATGAGAGGAGACTCCACCTAACCCTGGAGCTTTCATGGCTCGAGCCGAATTGTTCCATTTTGTCACAGGGAAATTACGACATGGAAACACGTCCTTCAGTCCACAGATCGGCCGCCCACCTACTTTGAGGTTGGGAGGTCGCCGGAGTGCCTGGGAGAAAGCCAAGCCACAGGGAGAATGTGCAGACAGCACAGGAGATCGGGATCAAACTCAGGTTGCTGCAGCTTTGGGGCAGTGGCTGTCCCTGCCACGCTACTGTGTCACTCCTGTGACCCACTACAAAACATCTACCAGTGACGGTCAGGCACATTTGTTTGAGTACGTTAACAAGCCTGGTATCATCAACGGCTCCAGGAGAGGAGTGGCAGGTTGTACAATGTTTATCTCTGCTCAATGAAATGTGATATCTGTCCCAGGCTCCTAGAGTCCTCAATGTTACTTGGAACAGAGCAGAATCAGATTGCACACAAACCAGATCCTGACATTTGTCTTTACAATCCTTATCTTTCTTGTCTGACAGCCGTGGAGGCGGGTCTGGGGTTCTGGCACCACTTGGCAGAGTCCTCTCTGTGGACAAGCCTGGCTTTTGATTTTACATGAATGTCCGTGGTGGCCACCTGGATCTCTTGCCCACGATGGGCAGGTTTCACACTGTCACCGGGGCTATCTGAAAGAGTTGCTTATGCAGGCGAGTGAGAGAGCTGTCTGCGAGTGGGAGGTGAGTTTGTCCCTTGCATGGGGTGAAGTGATGTGCTGAATTTGCGCTCTGGGAGTCGACTCAGCATCATTTACAACCTGAGCAGAGCCCTGCACACAATGGAGGGCTGGGAGAGGGCAAGACAGGGGTATGAGGGAATGAAGGGCAATAAAGACTGTGTCGGAACAGATTAGCCTACTCCTGTGCCAACTTAAGGTGAATTAAGGATCGGCTTTATTTTGCCATATTTTCCCATTAGAGTAGCTGCCTCAAATTGTGGTCAGGGACAAGAGGGTGTGACTGTGAGTGAGGTGGTAGTGTGACCCAAGAGAGAGTGCTGGAGCAGCCTCAGCCCTTGAGCTTGTCCAACAGTCTGAGATTCTTGCTCCCTGTGTGGATGAGAGTGGGGCTGTGGGAAGGATAATCCAACTGTGGCACTGTAGTTCCGGAAACCATTCAAAAAGGGGGAAAGAAGAGAAATGTGGTGGTAATGGTGGGTAGTATAGCCAGGAGAATAGACAGAGTTCTCTGTCGCAAGGATAAGGCTGTGTTGCCTCCCTGGTGCCCGGGTTTGGGACATCTTATCTGACCTGCTGAGGAACTTGCAGGGGGAGGGGGAAGATCCAGTTGTCATGGTCCATTTGGGTACCAATGACATAGGTAAAACAAGGAGATGATTGGATTGCTCTGAAAAATGGAGGGTGCAATAGTTCAATCTAAAACCAGTGTTTTATGCCTAAACAATGGAGACTACAATGGGACGAGGGAGAATTTGGTTCCTGTAGACTGGGAACACAGGGTGTATGGCGGGACATACACTGTTGATGAACAGTGAAAAACTTTCAAAGAGATTTTTCACGGTGCTCAACAGAACTATATTCCACTTAAAAGCAAGGACAGTAAGGGTGGGGAGAGCCAGTCTTGGACAACTAAGGAAATAAAAGAAGGTGTCAAACTAAAAGTGTGTGTGTACAAAGTTGCCAAGAGTAGTGGGAAAACTGAAAGATTGGGAAAACTTTAAAAAGCAGCAAAGAGCCACTAAGTGAGCAATAATGAAAGGGAAGCTAGATAATGAAAATAAACTAATACAAAATATAAAAATGGATAGTAAAAGCTTTTATAATTATATAAAGCAGAAAAGGGTGGGTGAAGTGAATGTAGGTCCCTTGGAGAACAAAAAGGGGTACTGATATTAAGTAATGAGGAAATGGCCAAGGCTTTGAATGACTAATTTGTGTCAGTCTTCAGGGTGGAGGACACATCTAACATGCTGAAGAGAGATGTCATGGATACAATTGCTATCACTAAAAAGGTAGAGCTGAGCAACCATGTGGGCCTGAAGATAGACAAGTCCCCTGGTCCTGATGGAATGCATCCCAGGGCACTGGAAGAAATGGCAGAAGTTATAGTCGAGGCTTTGATTCTCTGGACTCTGGATAGGTCCTGGCAGATTGGAAAACAGTGAATGGCATGCCACTGTTCAAGAAAGAACATAGGTAAAAGGCAGGTAACTATAGGCCAGTTAGTTTAACATTTGATGTTGGGAAAATGCTTGAAGCTAACATTTAAGAAGAACTCCCATATCTTCTGTTTTTTTTCTTCCCTAGCCTAGTGGAAAAATGCCTGCTTGCATTCACTCTTTCTATACCCATCATAATTTTATATACCTCTATCAAATCTCCCCTCATTCTTCTACACTCCAGGGAATAAAGTCCTAACTTATTCAACTTTTCTCTGGAACTCAGTTTCTCAAGTCCTGGCAACATCCTTGTACACCTTACCAGCCTATAATTTCCCAGATTACATTTAGAGTCTTTTTTAAACAACCGAACAACATGAGCTATCCTCCAATCCTCCGGCACCTCACCCATAGATACCAACATTTTAAATATATCTGCCAGCGCCCCTGCAATTTCAACACTAGTCTCCTTCAAGGTCCGAGGGAATACCCTGTCAGGTCCTGGGGATTTATCTACTCTGATTTGCCTCAAGATAGCAAGCACCTCCTCCTCTTCAATCTGTATAGGTTCCATGACCGCACTACTTGTTTGCCGTATTTTCATTGACTCCATGCCAGTTTCCTCAGTAAATACAGTTGCAAAAAAACCATTTAAGATCTCCCCCATTTCTTTTGGTTCTATACATAGCCGACCACTCTGATCTTCAAGAGGACCAATTTTATCCCTTACTATCCTTTTGCTCTTAATATACCTGTAGAAGCTCTTTGGATTGTCCTTCACCTTGACTGCCAAAGCTACCTCATGTCTCCTTTTAGCCCTCCTGATTTCTTTCTTAACTATTTTTGGCACTAAGTTAAGTAGAAAAGCAAATTGTGCAGAAGATATGGAGAGTCTACAGAGAGATATAGATAGGTTAAGTAAGTGGGCGAGGGTCTGGCTGATGGAGTACAATGTTGGTTCATGTGAGTTCATCCACTTTGGAAGGAAAAATGGAAGATCAGATTATTATTTAAATAGCAAAAATTTGCAGCATGTTGTTGAGCAGAGGGACTCGGGAGTGCTTGTGTATGAATCACAAAAGGTTGGTTTGCAGCAGGCTATCAAGAAGACAAATGGGATGTTGGCCTTCATTGCTAGAGGGATTAAATTTAAGAGCATGGAGGTACTGATAAGGCTACACTTGGAGTACTGCATGCAGTTCTGGTCTCCTTACTTGAGGAAAGATATACTGACTTTGGAGGCAGTGCAGAGGAAGTTCACCAGATTGATTCCAGAGATGAGGGGGTTAGACTATGAGGAGAGATTGAATCACCTGGGACTGTACTCGCTAGAATTCAGAAGAATGAGAGGAGATCATATAGAAATGTATAAAATTATGAAAGGGATAGATAGAGGCAGGAAAGTTGCTTCTACTGGTAGATAAGACTAGAACTAGAGGACACAGCCTCAAGATTCAGGGGAGTAGATTTAGGATAGAGATGAAGAGGAACTGCTTTTCACAGAGAGTGGAATTCTCTGCCCAATGAAGCAAGGGAGGCTACCTCAGTAAATATAGCTAAGACAAAGTAGGATAGATTTTTGCACAGTAGGGAAATTAAGGGTTATGGGGAAAAGGCAGGTTGATGGAGATGAGTCCATGGCCAGATCAGCCACGATCTTAATGAACGGCGGAGCAGGCTCGACGGGCCAGATGGCCGACTCCTGCTCCTATTTCGTGTGTTCTTATGTACATTGAAACATACAGTGAAACCTGTCACAGTCCAACGGTGAGCTGGGAGCAGCCTGCAAGGGTCACTATGCTTCGGTGCCAACAGAGCATGGCCCCAGCTCACTAACCGTAACCTGGGCAACAAAGACAGTCCCGGGGCATGGCACCTCCTGTGAAGTTATTTTCCACTGAATATTGAAAAGTCCAGGTAGATTGGATGTGCAGAGGATGCTTCCAAAATTGGGAGAGTCTAGGATCAGAGATCACAGCCTCAGACGTCCCTCAAGAACAAGAGGTGAGGAGGAATTTAGCCAGAGGGTGGTAAATCTGTGGAATTCATTGATAAAAGCAAATGTGAAGACCAAGTCATCAGGTACAGTTAAAGCAGAGTTCCATAGGTTCTTGATTAGTGAGAGTGTCAAAGATTACGGGGAAAGGGTGGGATTGAGAGAGAAAATCAATCAACCACGGTGGAATGGTGGAGCAGACTTGATGGGCCGAATGGGCTAGTCTGCTCTTGTGTATACGGTCTAAGTTAGGCACTCTTCATGCCCCTCTCTCCCTTGTGTGGCATTAGTGTGTGTTCCAGATGACTGTCTGCACGTGGAGTTTTCCTTTACAAGCAGACTGCTGCACTGTAAGGAAATCCCAGTAGGAACTGCATTCCTCCTTTTTCAATCCATGGTTTAGGATACAAGTCAACAAACGCCATTTTACACTTGCCTTTTGTGAATTTTGGGATGGTGATCCAAGTGGAAAAGACTCTATCTTAATGCAACACAAACAAGTGCACTCCAATTTCTAGACAATCACCTGGTATTTAGACAACAAAATAGAGATGTCTCATTGAGCTGCATTAAGGTGGGCCAGTAGTTCCAGTGTCAATAACTTTTAAACACAGTTGGCACTCTGTAGGTGCCATTGAATCAGAACTTCCTGGATTGATGAGTTGGAGCGTTCAGGAGAGGTTCATGCAAAACCCGGTGCTGAGTTAGTGACGTCTCCGAGTGTCTTTCTCGGATCATGAACTGAGGCCTCTTCTACTCTCCCAGGAGGACATTCAGGACACATGACCCTGTTATTCGTCAATTATCATCACTAAACCAGATTACCCAACTGCCATTGAGGCATAGAACAAAGAGCTGCTGGAGGAACTCAGAGTATCAGGCAGCAACTGTGAAGGCAGAGGTCGCAGAGTCATAGAGATTTATATGGCACAAATAGGGTCTTACTGCATCAGCGTTGAGCTTTTGTGTACATCTGCACTAATCCATCCATCTCTCTCTATACCGTGGGTTCCCAACCTTTCTTATGGCATGGACCAATACCATTAAGCAAGTGGTCCATTGTCCCCAGATTGGGAACCCTTGTTCTACGCTTTGACTGTAAGTGCCCCTCTAAATGGCTCTTACATGCAGAAATTGTCTCTGGTTCCATCACTCTCTCTGGCAGTGCTTTCCAGAAAACAACTAATCTCTCTGCAAAGAACTTTCCCCTTAAAGCTTCTTGCTCTCACCTTGACCTAAGCCCATGATTTTGATACCCTACCATGGGAAAAGGGTGTTGTTGCGACCTTGTGCTGGACAGATTTGGTTGCTGTATTGACTGAACACAGTATTGTAAAACACAAATAAAGGAAAGTGGGTGTCAAATCTGTTATTAAAATTGCAGAATTAATTTGCTCATTTCCAGAGCTGGGACTTGCTGGTTGGACTATGCTGTTTTTATTTTTGGATGGTGCTACTTTGCGTTAGTCAATACAACAAATAGAGGGAATGAACCACCAGACTCGGCGTCAGCATTCCCTGTAAACACTTCACTCCTTGGACCCCAGAGCAGCTCATGGGGGGAACTTACCACGTGAAGAAATCATGGGCGCCAGCCAGTGTCCTACAATCCCTTGGCACAGAACAGCTGAGATATTCTTAGGAGCTGAAAGAAAACCAAGAGACAGCCTGTTACACTGGATCCAGAGACACGCCGGGGAAAGAAGAGATTAGCCAGTGGTTGTACTCTGCTCTGCTGGATTGAAGATTCCCTCGACTAAGAGGACAGCCAGAGCCTTGCCCAGGGTGGAAATAGTTAATAAAAGTGAGCATAATTTTAAGATGATTGGAGGAAGTTTGGGGGGGGGGTGTTCTGACTTGTCAGTGGTAAGTTCTTTAAACAGAGAGTGATGGGTGTGAGGAATGCCCTGCTAGGGGTGGTAGTTGAAACAGATGCATTAAGGACATTTAAGAAACTCTTAGGTAGGCATATGGATGATAGAAAAATGGCGGGCTATATAGAGGGAACAGTTAGATTGATCTTAGAGTAGGCCTTAAGGTCAGCACAACATCTAATACTAACCTAATACCCCCAGCCTAATATTACCTTAATACTCCCAAACTTAGTACTATGCTAACACTCCCCAGCCTAATACTACCCTAACACTCCCAACTTAATACTACCCTAACACTCCCCAGCCTAATACTGCCCTAACACTCCCCAGCCTAATACTACCTTAATACTCCCCAGCCTAATACTACACTAATACTCCTAAGCCTAATATTACCCTAATACTTCCAAGCCCAATACTACCCTAATAATTCCAGCCTGTTACTACCTTCATTCCTAGTCTAATACTACCCCAATACTCCCAGCCTAATACTGCCCTAATACTCCCAGCCTAATATTACCCCAATACTCCCAAACTTAGTACTACACTAACACTCCTCAGCCTAATACTACCCTAACACTCCCAACTTAATACTACCCTAACACTCCCCAGCCTAATACTACCCTAACACTCCCCAGCCTAATACTACCTTAATACTCCCCAGCCTAATACTACACTAATACTCCCAAGCGTAATATTACCCTAATACTTCCAAGTCCAATACTACCCTAATAATTCCAGCCTGTTACTACCTTCATTCCCAGCCAAATACTGCCCTAATACTCCCAGCCTAATACTACCCCAATACTCCCAAACATAGTACTACACTAACACTCCTCAGCCTAATACTACCCTAACACTCCCAACTTAATACTACCCTAATACTTCCCAGCCTAATACTATCTCCAGCAAAAGGGCTGCAATAATTCATCACTCTTTCTCAGTGTTTACAGGGCAATTAATGAGGGCTTACCAACAATACCCACAAAGCAAACAATGAGAAATGCAAACTATTATATACTGTGGACAATGAATTAAAAACAATGAGCTGAAAAGTTATTTATACGAGGAAGGAGCCACACAGGACTGTAGATGCTGGAATCTGGGGCAACAACCAAAACACTGGAGGAGCTTAGCAGGTCAGGCAGCATCTGTGTAGGGAAATAGGATGGTTGACATTTTGGGCTGGAGTGTAACAAGAGGAAGATTGGCACTGTCTATTTATTTATTATTACTTTTATTTATTTAGAGGTACAACATGGTAACTGGCCTTTACAGCTAGATGAACCTGGGACACCCAATTACACCCATGTGACCAATTAACCCCTGCGTCTCAAGAATGTGGCAGGAAACCAGAGCACCTGGAGGAAAGACATGTGGATACAGGGAGAATGTGCAAACTTCTTACAGGCAGCTACTGAGTCGAAGCCAGGTCACAGCGCTGTTTTTCTTTACAAACATACGTAAGTTTATTCACTAACAAAAATACACACAATAATCAGGGGTTCACAAAACTATTTACAATTTCCAATCAAAATATGTCACTGTTATCTACAAAACATTCAATCCTCCGCATGGACTACCACCTCAGAACTCCCCAACTGTGCCTACTGTGCTCCTTCTCCAAGGACACCCAGGCACAGACATAACCCAGAAAAGGGGCAGGCAGTCGACTTGGGCAAAACCCTCAAATGCCCGCTGCCTGGACGCCGTGAAAGGCTACCTTGATCAGGAGCAAACCCACCTTCTAAACGCCCCAACCCCTCCATACTGGTGGACAGTAGGTCAGGAGAGCGGGGTTGAATTGCAGCCCAAATCTGGTGAGGAGCCCTTTCAGGTACTCAGACAGGGACTACAACCTCTCACACCCCATGCGTGCCGGTAGACTCACGGCACTGCTCCATGCATCACCTTCCACCCCAGGTCCTCAATGCACAGGGAAAGATCCCTGCATAACAAGACTTCCACTGGGGGGTTCCTTCATTGCCAAAGAGTAAGTCCGACCACCGTGCACCTCTGGGTTGCGGACAAGGGCAGGGAAGTGAAAGGTGTGCAGGAGCAGCCTGTACCAGAGTGCCCCAGCACATCGCAGAACAGCAAAGTGGGTGTCTCCGTGAGGCAACAGCATTATAATAACCACGGTGCCCCCACGCCTGCTCGGTAACTTGCAGTGATTTCCACAGCCTGCATTGTATTGCTGCTGTAAAACAGCAATTGTTATGACATAGCCCGTACTGTGCAGTAACATGGCATGTCTTACGTTCTATGTTCACAGTATTATTTTTATTTCCACAGTACCTTCCTTTGCAGATGTTTTTTTGTCCGTCTTTGTTCATTTATATAACCATATAACAATTACAGCACGGAAACAGGCCATCTCGGCCCTTCTAGTCCGTGCCGAACGCTTACTCTCACCTAGTCCCACCGACCTGCACTCAGCCCATAACCCTCCATTCTTTTCCTGTCCATATACCTACCCAATTTTATTTTAAATGACAATAATGAACCTGCCTCTACCACTTCTACTGGAAGCTCGTTCCACACAGCTATCACTCTCTGAGTAAAGAAATTCCCCCTCGTGTTACCCCCTAAACTTTTGCCCCCTCTCAACTCATGTCCTCTTGTTTGAATCTCTTGTACTCTCAATGGAAAAGCCTATCCACATCAACTCTATCTATCCCCCTCATAATTTTAAATACCCCTATCAAGTCCCCCCCTCAACCTTCTAGGCTCCAAAGAATAAAGGCCTAACTTGTGCAACCTTTCTCTGTAACTTAGGTGCTGAAACCCAGGTATATAAACCCATAAACCCAGGTTTATGTATAGCTTTTGGTAAATTCTATGGTATTTATTTTTTAAATTGTAAGTGTCTGCAAGAAAATGGTAACATATACATACTTTGAAGGCTGAACTTGGAGTAGCATAGAGCTTTCTGCAAGAAGGTGAATCTCATGGTGGTAGATGGTAACACAACTTTGAACGATGAACTGAAGCAGCATCGCGGCCCCAGCAGCCCAGCTGTAAACCTGACCCCCAGTGCTGACTTTGTGTAGTTTGCACATCCTCTCGGTGACTGCTCTCGGTTTTCCTCTGGGTCTTCTGTTTTCCTCCCAGATCCCACAGACGTGCATGTTGGTGCATTATCTGGCACCTGCAGATTATCGCCTAGTGTGCAGTTGAGTGCTAGGATCCAGGGATGTGGGGGCAGAACATATGACGTGGTTAGGGTAAATGGGGGCTTCATGGTCAATGCGGTGGGCTAACCCTAGCAAACTCATTGTCAGGATCCCTATAGCGTTTCTAACTATAAAGGTGGCACCTCCATAGTTCTCATTGTACCTTCACCCAGCAACTGTGGTTGGAAAATATCATAGTCATAGGATACTACAGCTCAGGAACAGGCCCTTCAGCCCATGTAGTCCATGCTGAACTATTATTCTACCAAGTCACATTGACTTGCACTGGGACCATAGCCCTCCATACCCTCTATAGCTATTGAAATCAGCCGTGCATCCACCAATTCTACTGGCAATTCATTCCACAGTCTCACCACCCTCTGAGTCAAGAAGTTCTCCCTCATATTCCCCTTAAATATTTCACCTTTGACCTCCAGTTCTCATCTCACCCAGCCTCAGTGGAAAAAAGCCTGCTTGCATTTACCCTATCTGCACCCCTCTCTATTTTATATAGTCCTATCAAATCTTCCCTCATTCTGCTATGCTCCAGGGAATAAAGTCCTAACCTATTCAACCCTTCCCCATAACTCATGTCCTCACGTCCTGGCAACATCTCTGTAAAATGTCTCTGAACTCTTTCAATCTTATCGATGTCTTTCCTGTAGGTAGGTGATCACAACTGCGCACAATACACCTCGCCCGCATCGCATACAAATGCAGCTTAACATCACAATTCTTGATCTCAATAGTCTGATTCATGAAGGCCAATACGCCAAAGGCTCTCTTTACAATCCCATCTATCTGTGGCGATGTGTGTGAGGATCCAAGAAATTAAGTCTTGTGCCCATGGCCCAGGCCTCTCGGCAGTGCAGGAACAGTGGTTGTGTTTGATGGTACGGGCTTCCTTAGTTTGGAAACATGGCACCCATTCTGGTCCAAAAAGAAATTACCACCTTTCCTGTTGCTGCAAAGTTTCATAACAGGAGATCTCAGAGGCACAGGTGAGAAGTGCACAAAGTTGCCCTGTTTCCAGTGACCCAGAAACCAGCAGATCCTCACCAAAGTCAAAGTAAATGCACCCGTCTGTGCAGTAACACATTGTGTTGGGAGGTCCCTCAGATGCTGCAGGGTGTAGCAGGTCGGGAACAAACCTCAAGCAAGTGTGAAATAATTCCCACAGAATGTCACACATATCTGACCACAAACAATCTGTTGGAGGAACTCAGCGGGTCAAGCTGCTCCTGTGGGAACTGTCTACGCCTTGCATTAGGACTGAAAGTGGAGGGAGACAGCCGGTATAGTGGTGAGACAGGGGCAAGAGCTGGCCGGCATGGTAGCGTAATGGTTAGAACAATCGCTTGACAGCATCAGTGATCACCGATTGGGGTTTGATTCCCGCTGAGGCACTCTCCCTGTAACTCCATGGGCTCCCTCCAGGTGCTCCAGTTTCCTCCCACATTCCAAAGGCCATAGGGTTGGTGAGCGGCGGGCATGAGAGGCATGGTAACATTTGCAGGCTGCCTCAGCACAGCCCTCAGACCGTGTTGGTTGTTGGTGCAAAGCGACACATCTCACTTCATCTTTTGTACATGGGACAAATGAAGCCAGTGTCATTGGTTGGTGGATGGAGGAGGTGTGCAGGGTGACAGGCAGATGGAGCCAGGTAGGGGAAGGTGGGGTTGGGAGGCGGAGGCAGGTGGGCGATAGATGGAAGTAAATTAAAAACAGAAAGGCAGATGGACCCACCTGTACAGGAACCAGTCCATGGGAGGACTCTCTGATGATACAATGAGCAGCAGGGAAGCAAATGGAGCCGGGCAGGGGGAAGGGAAGCTGAAGGTGGAGACAACCAGGAAGGTGATAAGTAAGCATCACTAAAGCTACTCATGTTGGTAGCAGATAAGTTAAAGCTGCTGTGCAGGTTGACAGTGTTGTTAAGAAGGCGTCTGGTGTGTTGGCATTCATCAACCATGAGATTAAGTTCAAGAGCCAGGAGGTAATGTTGCAGCTATATAGGACCCTGGTCAGACCCCACTTGGAGTACTGTGCTCAGTTCTGGTCACCTCACAACAAGAAAGATGTGGAAACCATAGAAAGGGTGCAGACAGGATTTACAAGAATGTTGCCTGGATTGGAGAGCATGCCTTATGAGAATAGGTTGAGTGAATTTGGCCTTTTCTCCTTGGAGTGACAGAGGATGAGAGGTGACTGATAGAGGTGTACAAGATGAAGGAAGGCATTGATCGTGTAGATAGCCAGAGGCTTTTTCCCCAGGGCTGAAATAGCTAACACGAGGGGGCATTGTTTCAAGGTGGTTGGATGTAGGTAAGTTTTTCATACAGAGGGTGGTGGGTGTGTGGAATGCACTGCCAGCGACAGTGGTAGAGGCAGACACATTTGGGTCTTTTAAGAGACTCTTAGTTAGGTACATGGAGCTTAGAAAAATAGAGTGCTATGTGGTAAGGAAATTCTGGGCAGTTTCTAGAGTAGGTTACATTGTGGGCCGAAGAGCCTGTAATGTGCTGTAGATTTCTATGTTCTATGTTATAGGTTCAGACACAATGCTTTTCATGGAACATCAATAAAAATTGGTAAGGGTCGACAGGGGACATGCTGGATTCCATTCGCCTCCTGAGAAAGAAGAGGCATTGGTGAGCTTTCTCGGCTGTGACATCAACATTGCTGGACCAGGATATGCTATTGCTGATCTTCACAGCTGGGAACCTGAAGCTCTCAAGTCAAGGCCATTAAAGTAGGCAGGAGCAAGTGCACTGTCCACCTTCCTGAAATTAATGACCAGTTCTTTTGCTTTGCTGACATTGAGGGAAAGGCTGTCACCAGGACACCCTGTCACTAAACTCTCTATCCAGTTCCAGTCCCGCATTCATTCACCCCACCACAGGTATCAGTGTGGAACCACTACATAGTGCATGGCCATGACTGTGACAGAGCCTCTCAAACCCACTCTCTGTCCCTCAGCTGGCCAGTGGTGCTTTGGTCTATTTCTATTCATGTTACATGGTGCTGTGGAAAGCCAAGCTTATCAAACACAAAATAGCCTTGATTCAATAAGCAGCAATTCCACCCCCCCAGCACTGTGGATTGGATTGCATCTCTAGAGGGTTCACTAATTAGTGTGATCAATAACTGGGAGGCAAAGGTTAAAGGAGTAGAGAACCGTTGAGCAAACACGAGGAAATCTGCAGATGCTGGAAATTCAAACAACAACACACACAAAATGCTGGTGGAACACAGCAGGCCAGGCAGCATCTATAGGGAGAAGCGCTGTCGACGTTTCGGGCTGAGACCCTTCGTCAGGACTAACCAAAAGGAAAGATAGTAAGAGATTTGAAAGTAGTGGGGGGAGGGGGAAATGCGAAATGATAGGAGAAGACCGGAGGGGGTGGGATGAAGCTAAGAGCTGGAAAGGTGATTGGCGAAAGTGATACAGAGCTGGAGAAGGGAAAGGATCATGGGACAGGAGGCCTAGGGAGAAAGAAAGGAGGGTGGGGAGAGCACCAGAGGGACATGGAGAACAGGTAAACAACTAAATATGTCAGGGATGGGGTAAGAAGGGGAGGAGGGGCATTAACAGAAGTTAGAGAAGTCAATGTTCATGCCATCAGGTTGGAGGCTACCCAGCCGGTATATAAGGTGTTGTTCCTCCAACCTGAGTTTGGATTCATTTTGACAGTAGAGGAGGCCATGGATAGCCATATCAGAATGGGAATGGGACGTGGAATGGACGTGTGGCCACTGGGAGATCCCGCTTTTTCTGGCGGACCATTGAGAACCGTTGAGCCTGTTTTCAACCAGTGGGTTAAGCTGGGGTCCAGAACTTACAGCTGGACTCCTGGAGGAGCCATTATAGTGTAAAGGACTTGGATTCGCACATAAAAAGAGCTGTTTAAAACATGAGGGCAAAGGTTTATGGAAAGGGGCAGATGGTTTAGAGTGGATCTGTAAAAGGTTTTCACACAAAGAGAGTGACTGGAATCTGGAACACACTGCCTGAAGGAAGCAGAGATTCTCATGACGATACCTAGTATCAAGCCAAGCTTTTAATTTGCCAGGATGTGGAAGGCAATGGACCAAGTGCTCATAATGTGATTAGTGCAGGTGGGTTAGCATAGGCACAATGGGCCAAATGGCCTGTTTCCATGCTGTATGGCAGGATACGGTGCACCCAATTAGACTTGTGGCCAGGAGCTAGAATAGAGGGTAGCTATTTCTTGCACAAACACAGTGAGCTGAATCGCTTCCTTCTGCTGCAGGTTCCACTGATACAGGTTCTGGCATGGGCAGAAGCCGGGCTTGAACTAGGTCCATGATGCAGACTCTAGCTGTGGGATAAGGGGACAGGGGTCTGCAGAGTGTAGCAGAGTTCCAGTAGTCATCCTCGAGATTTGTTGAGATGGTTCTGGAGAGTCCAGGGTAGTGAGGACTCTGCCATCCAGCCCCACCTTGACTGAAGTCCATCCCTCGTGAGATGCTGTTGTCCAAAGAACAGCCTTCGACACAGCAGTGCCCTGCGTGGCATCATTTCAACTGCCATGCTCCCCCCCCCCCCACCCCCACATCACCAGCATGCACAAGGACACACAGGATGTAGCCACCAAGGGAATACACAGTCTGGCATGGTCCCAAAGGGTCACCAGGGCAGACACAGGCCTGTCGACTCATTGAGTCCATGCCAAGACTCGAACACCCATTCTCACACATCGTACCCTGATTTACTCTTCCCATTCAACTACCTCCCCCGCCCCAAATCTTACCATTCAGCTCCCACAAGAATGGCCAATTAACCTCCTACCCCGCACATTTTGTGAGATATGGGAGGAACCCCAGCCGGTCAAGGAGACATGCGCAAACTCCACAGACATGGTGCTGGTGATCAGAATTGAACCTGGGTCTCTGGAGCTGAGAGACAGCAGTACTACTGGCTGGTCTATGTTTTCATTGGCTTGGACTTTCTACATTAGGCTCTATTTCTGGCTGATGGCAATACTCATGAAGTACGGCAATGGAAGAAGGTGAATTGCCAGTCTGTGTGCAACTGAGGCTGTGCCGAATCGTGATACAACTTGCAGAGAGCTGGGCCGGAGAAGAGGCTGGCTCTTCACAAGCTCAGTCCTAGGACTTCAGCAGCTTGGCGATTGCAGAGTCGGGGCTGAAAGCGGGGCTCACACAAGTGAATCTGCTCACCAAGCAAAGTCGGTAGGTTGTGATGCAGACATTTCTGGAAGACGTAAGGGGAGCTACAAATGGAATAGATAGTGACTAGGCAAAGGGAATTTAATATGAGTGATATGAAATTGTATATTTTGGCAGAAAAATATGAAAAGGCTTATCATCTATATGATAAACACAAGAGGTTCTACAGATGTTGGAATTCATGAGCAACACATACAAAATGCTGGAGAAATCCAGCAAGTCAATAAGTATCCATGGAGAGGAATAAACAGTTGCTGTTTCAGGCCAAGACTCTTCATCAGGGGCTGTATCTATGTTGCAAAAGACTGCATTGCTCTGAGAAATGGAGTGACCGAGTGCTTGATTCACAAAAAGGCTTTTATGCAGGCAACACAAGAAATTACCAGAAAATTATTGCTTATTTTGAGCTTATGCTTTGGCTATATAGTACTGTGCACACTCTCAGTCTCCTTATTTTAGTAAAGGTTAATTATGTATCGGAATAATCCAAAGAATGTTTACCAAACTAAAGTATGGAATGGTCAGGTTTTCTTCTGAGTAAAGGTTAGACAGGTTGGGCTCTTGTCCTGTGGAGTTCAGAAGAATGAGAGGTGACTAGATCTTTCAGACTTGAGCTAAATAGTTCTTGACAAGGTGGACCCTTCTGAATTCCAGTGAGTACAGTCCCAGAGCCATCAAACATTCCTCATATGATAACCCTTTCAATCTGGGAACCTCCTCTGGACCCTCTCCAATGGCAGCACATCTTTTCTAAGATGAGGGGCCCAAACTGTTCACAATACTCAAGGTGAGGCCTCACTAGTGCCTTATAAAGCCTCATCCTTGCTCTTGTATTCTAGACCTCTTGAAATGAATGCGAACATGGCATTTGCCTTCCTCACCACCAACTCAACCTGCAAGTTAACCTATAGGGTGTTCTACACAAGAACTCCCAAGTCCCTCTGCATCTCAGAGTTTTGGATTTTCTCCCCATTTAGAAAATAGTCTGCACACATATTTCTACTACCAAAGTGCATCATCATGCATTTTCCTACATTGTATTTCATTTGACACTCTCTTGCCCATTTTCCTAATCTGTCTAAGTCTTTCTGCATCCTACCTATTTCCTCAACACTACTTGTCCCTCTAACAATCTTCATATCATCTGCAAACTTGGCAACAAAGCCATCTATTTCATCTTCTAAATCATTTATACACAGCATAAAAAGATGTGGTCCCAACACCAACCCCAGTGGAACAGCATTAGTCACAGGCAGCCAACTAGAAAAGGATCCTTTTATTCCTATTTGCTGCCTCCTACCAATTAGCCAATGCCCTAACCACCCTAGTAACTTTTGTGTAGTACCACGGGCTCTTAACTTGGTAAGCAGCCTCATGTGTGGCACCTTGTCAAGGCCTTCTGAAAATCCAAATATTCAAACTCCACTGCATCCCCTTTACCTATCCTACCTGTATCTTTTCAAAGGATTCCAACAGGTTCATCAGGCAGGATTTTCCCTGAAGGAAACCATGCTGACTTTATACTATCTTGTCCTGTGTCACCAAATACTCCATCACTTCATCCTTAACAATTGACTCTAACACTTTCACAGCCACTGGCACCTTCTGTCTTATAATAGTAACTGCAGCCACTTCTCTTCCTTCACACACTACAACATCAGGCACAGTACTGATGTCTTCCACAGTGAAGACAGACGCAAAGTACTTACTTAGTTCATCAGCCATCTCCTTGTTCCCTGGTATTATTTCTCATGCCTCATTTTCTAACAGTCCTATATCCACTCTCATTTCTTTTTTATTTTTAATATACTTGAAAAAACTTTTACTATCCACTTTGATATTATTTGCTAGCTTGCTTTCATATTTCATTTTTTCCCTTCTAATGATTTTTAGTTGCTCTCTGTAGGTTTTTAAAAACTTCCCAATCCTCTATCTTCCCACTAATTTTGCTTTATTGTACACCCGTTCTTTTGCTTTAACTTCCCTTGTCAGCCATGGTTGTACTATTTTACCATTTGAGTATTTCTCATTTTTGGAATACGTATGTCCTGCACTTGCTCATTTTTCCCAGAAATGCACACCATTGGCTGCTCTGCTGACATTCCTGCCAGCAGCTCCTTCCAATTTACTTTGGCCAACTCCTCTCTCACACCACTGTAATTTCCCTTGCTCCACTGAAATACTGCTACATCAGACTTCACTTTCTCCCTCACATTTCAAGTTGAAGGCAATCATATTGTGATCACTGTTCTTTTACCTTAAGCTCCCTAGTCGCCTCCGGTTCATTATATGACACCCAATCAAGTATAGCTGATCCCCTCGTAGGCTCAACGTCAAACTGCTCCAAAAAGCCATCTCTTAGGCATTAAGCAAACTCACTCTCTTGAGGTCCATTACCAACCTGATTTTCCCAATTGTTATAATCTCCCATAACTACCATAACATTGCCCTTTTGACTCGCCTTTTCTATCCCCTGTTGTAATCTGTCAAACCAGAACCGAGAGTCACTGTACCAAATTGTGGTGTTACCCATTTCAAAATGAGTTAAGGCAACAAAAAGATTTCCCTCAGAGCATGGTGAAAATTTGATCCACTTGATCCTCAAAGCAGAGAGGAAGCAGACTGTCTGAGTACTTTTAATGCAGTGATAGATAGATTTTCAATAGCTAAACATGTGAATGGTGTCCATGGATAACTGTGAATGTGAAGTGAGGATCCCAGTCAGATCAGACACGATCCTGTTCAGTGACACAGCAGGCCAGGGAGCTACATGGCTTTCTGCACCTAACTCATTTATTTATAATGGGAAGGCCATCCGCTGGGAACAGCAGGGGATCACGGAACAGCCTAAATGGCAGCATCACCCAGCCTGGTGATGGTTTGCTCGATTACATTTTGTGTGGCTCCACAGAAAATGATACATGCATTTTGCTCATGTGCTCCATGTGGACACTGTTGTTCCACATCCTGTGACTACATCACGGCATGAATACCAGACACTGATCTACAAAGTGTCAGACACCAGCAAGGTATCATGGAACAGAATACCTTTCACTCTGTAATACTCTTCAAATCAACATATGGGCAGAGCAGTGACTTCCTGCACCATGGGGAACCCCTAATCCTCGTGGAGTCATGTGCTCGGTTTTGATGCACCTCTCTCACAGCTTAGGATAGATAGCATCAGCCCGCATTGTACAAAAGCAGCCAGCAAACTAAGAATATTTAGTGTTTGCAGCTCCAGCCGTGGAGAATATCTGGAACAATCATGACCTGTCAAAGTCTTCGGCCACAATGAAGCTGTCCTCATGCTCTGAGATCACAGATAGGTGGAATATATTTCAGCATGGCAGTCCGTACTGAATGAAGCACAGGCTCCCTACGCTGTCCCTTGTTGGGCTTTACAATCATGATTTGCTAACACAAAATCCAACATGGCCTTCTCTCTCTCTTCAGTCTCCTGGAAACTTCTTTTACTCGGAGATTTGGCCACTGATAAACTGCCTGTTTTTTTTTGAAGTTGCAGGTAAAGTTTACCTTCTTCAACCCAGACATAAGCTTAAGGAAGAATTGATAAGTGCAAGTCTGCTCCCTTTGCATCTTTGTCCTCCCCATTCCTGGACAAGATGGGGTTTGGAAAAGTTGTTGCAATGCATTCTGGGCATGATAGCACATTCTTAGGCCATGTTGGATTTTGGTGGTAGGCAGGTGTCAATCAAGTGGGCTGCTCAGTCAGGGTGATACTGAACTTGGGCATTATTGGAGCAGAACACTTTTAGGGTACTCCATCACGTTATGGAGATACATAAGTTTATTTCTTGTCGAGAACTCTGCCTCTCCTGCTGGTGTAGCTACAGGTGATACATGTTGTTCTGGAACGATAGTGACTCTCAGGAACCTCATGCTTAGGAGCCTTTGGGATGGTGGTGGAGAGATTAAAGATAAGGTTTGGCAGAGCCCATGGAGAGCTTTGTAGACAAGGACCAGCATTTTAAAGTTTCTGCATTGCATAAATAAGAACGACTGCAGGTCAACAAACACAAGGATGATTGATGAAAACCACACCAAGAAATGCAGATACTGGAAATCAGGAATAAAAACAGAAAATGCTGGGAAACTCTGAAGTTCAGGCAGCTTATGTGGAAAGAGAAACAGACTAGTGTTTCCTGTCGAGGCCCCTTCAGTACACGGCAGATGAACAGGACACAGTAGAAGTGTGAACTCCTTCAGGTTTAGGGAGAGTTAATTGAGGAAGACTGGCCAGATGTGCCCTTAATCTATTTAACTCCAAAGAGTGTGGATCTCTTTCTTGTCACTATTGCACTTGCAAGATTATGAGAGGCTTTAGCTAGAGGGCTGAGATCTAACTTGCTCTGATTTTTCTGCATTTTCCCAGTGGCTGTTAACGGTGCTCGAGGTAACACGTTTACCAACAAAGTAGCAGGAACATCTCACTCCACAAATGTGTCATCTGTCATAAGACAACCTTTGGTGCAAAGGAACTAACACTGTGCCATATTTCTTTTATTGCTTAGAAGCTCCTGGTGGAGTTATAGGGGCTCATTATCATGGTGGGTCAATGACCAATGAAGTTACTGGGGAAATGTGGACACTGTTCGAACTGCGATGGATGCAGTGAATTGGGATTATGAAGGGACAGAAGCTGTAAGCGACATTGGCATTTCCCCCAGTGCAATGTACCAATGTAGCGTAGAGAACATTCTGCCAGTGTTAAATTTCTCTAACACCATGACTAATGCACAAAATAACAAACTTGGTCTGATTTTAACTTTCTGCAGTTTGTTTCCACTTTAATGGGGATTGAGCGCCTGTGTGCAAAATGCTGCATAACGTGAATAGTCAGTTCCTTCATTTCTATTAATAATTCAGTTTCATCCAATACATTCAGGAAGCAGAAGCTAGACACAGAACTTTTTAAAACAAAACCATTACTGCTGCAAAGTTTTCACCTAATGGCTCCATTCCAGAGCCCCTTTGAGATTATTCTGATCTGTAAATGTTGTTAGAGTTTCTGTTAACCCATCTCCCCTCTATTCTGCTTCATCTGTTATTGACTCAAATCTCCTGCAGACTATCACAGCTCTGGAAGGAGAGGGATTTGGGAGGCAGAGGCTTGGTTTGGGTGGAGGACTGCCTATTATTTGTATCTCCACTTGTTTTTTTCTTGTCTCTCTGCATTATCTGAAATGTGCTTTAAATGCATTGCTTGAACAGGGATGAGATTTGCATGAAGTAGCTTCACATAACCTCCCCAACCAGAAAATACTTGGGTTCGTGTCCATGATCTTCTCCCCTACCAGACAGACCTGTCCCACCACGTGGTAAAAAGAATCTGTGCTTTGCAAAAGAATTTTCCCCTTCAGAAAGAGGTGGCACATTATTTCAAAAGCTGGAACTCCTTCTCCAGTGCATAGACAAGGCTGGTGCCTTTAACAGTATTTTGTTGTCATGTTCAACAGACCAACTTATACAGGTAATCACAGCCCCACTGCTTAGGCTGCAACTTTGGATGGCATAGTAGAGTATCGGTTAATGTAACAACTATAAGATCGAGGATCATTTCCTGCTGTCTGTAAGGAGTTTGTACAATCCCCCGTGACTGTGTGGGTTTTCTCCGGGTGCTCTAGTTTCCTCCCACATTTCAAAGACATGTGAGTTAAGGTTAGTGGGTTGTGGTCAAGTTATGTTGGTGTCAGAAGCGTAGTGACATTTGCGGGCTGCCAGTACAATTCCCGCTTAATTGATTTGATGCAACAGACACATCTCACGCTGTAATCCGATGTACATGTGACAAATAAAGCTCATCTTTTAATCTTTCAAACCTTGCCCTTATAACGACACCAGAGAAGCACAGGATTGACTCCTTACTCACTGTATTTTTTGAAGGAAACACAAACTATTCCTTTCTCACTTTACAACCAGGGGATCACACAGTGGACTTGCCCCCTGAGTGGATGCACGTGTAGGCACACCTGCAGGAAGAGGGGATGGCTCTAGCGAGGCAGGCAAGTTGTGTAGTGCCGGGAATTGTCTATAAAATGGTAGCGCTCCTACCTTTGTTCCAAGAAGCCTTTAAAAACAGTGTCATACAAGTGCAGATTCAAGAAAAGCTATAACCCTACAACTATCAGGCTCCTGAACTGGTATGAATAACTTCACTCACAATTCTAAACTGATTACAAAACCTACTTTCAAAGACTCTGCAACTCGTACTCTTAGTACTATTTCTTTAAATTTGCATAATTTGTTGACTTCTGCACAGTCTTTGTTTATGTGTAGTTTTTCATAACTTCTATGGCATTGCTTATACCTGCAAGAAAAAGAATCCCAAGGTTGTATCTGATAACATAAACAAGAAAATCTGCAGATGCTGGGAATCCAGAGCAACACACACAAAATACTGGAGGAACTCAGCAGGCCAGGCAGCACCTACAGAAAAAGAGTAAATGGTCAATGTTTCACTCGAAGACTTCAAGAGTCTAAATGAAGGATCTCGGCCCGAAATGTTGACTTTTAATCTTTTCCCATAGATGCTGCCTGGCCTGGTGAGTTTCGTGTGTGTTGATATGGGAACCTATACTATTTGTACTTTGATAATAAATTTACTTTGAACTTCGAGGTTAGGTTTGTTCAAAAGGAGAAAGCTGGTTATACAAAGATGAGAATACCTGAGTTCTTCACTTAGCCTTTTCTCTGACAGCTGATCAGCCGAGACAGGAAGGAGGAAGAAAGATGTCAGAGTGGTTTATTCAGGCCAGTGGGTGAGGAGGGAATACGGAGACATGGGCATTTCCGCACCCTACTTACTACTGGCTGTCCGAAATGGGACCCTGCACTAATACTGGCACTTCCAGCCACAGACAGAGCTGTCAGACAGGGTTACTGCTGTCAGGACTGGGTCACAGCAATAGGGACAGGATTATTGCAGTAGGATTGGGGTGACTATAGTCGGAACGGGGATACATCATTCACGCAGGGTTATTGCAGTGAAACCAGTCACTGAGTCACGATGGGCGGTGATGTGGTCACTCATTGGGAACCAAATCCCTCTGGACTATAGGTGGACCTCCTCCCGAGTTACACCGGGTTTAGCCCATAGTGAAGAGAGGGTGGAGAGAATTGCTGTAACCACTCAACCTCAGGTAAAGGCAAATCACCAAAGAATGAGGAAATCTGGTTTGTTGTCATTTACAAAACTTCTCCAGTCAGAACATGTGGTCGTGTTGTGGAGGGTAGGGAGAGATTACTGTCCCATTTGTACAAAAAAACCCAACCCTCTCTTTGAAACCTAGTGAAACAGCCATAAATACACGCAGTTGGGATCTCACCCTAAAATGAGCACGACAGCATCAGTGCCCCTGTGGGTTTGCTGAAGGTATGTGATCCGGGGGGGGAGGAAGGGGGGTGGGGTTGAAACCAGAGACCTGAGCTGTGAGGTCTGTGTTGGGATAATTGGTCCTTGCATTGCTTGGGTCCATAGTTCCTTCCATTGGGATACTGGGCTTGTGTCCCTGCTACGGATGTGGGCTGCTGCTTCTCAGAAAGTCTGGTGTGACTTGAATCCTTCTGTGGTAGGGATTGTCAAGTCTTTGTGAACGGGACGATGAAGTTGCCCGTGGTTTTCTCCATCAAATGGAGGGTGTTGCAATCATAGAGACTGGCTGGGCACAAGGGGTTCTTGTGAGAACCATTCAGTCAGAGTGGACTTGAGGGTCATTACAGCCACTAAAGTAAATATATAGACCAGCCCAGTCTTGACCCTATATCTGGTCTAATAGATAACCTTCTGTAGGCCCAACTTGTTATGTCTGTGTATTTAATGGGGTTCTTTCTCTAACCTGACTGGATGTGCTTTAATGATCTGAGCACCTCACAGTAATGTCTTGGCCACATGAACAACAATGGCACCATCACCCAATGGCCTGATTCCTGAAGCTTTCTTCACGTCATAGAACGTAGAGCATTGCAGCTCAGTACATGCCCTTCGGTCCAGGATGTTTTAGCCTACTCTAAGATCAATCTAAGCATTTGCCTAAGAATGCCCCTAATGTATCTGTGTCTGCTGCTGCCCCACTGGTTCCTTAAGGTTGTCATAGCCGGGATGGAAATGGGGACAAGTTCCCACTACCTAATTAATGGTCCCAATGGCTTGCACCTCAAATAGCCTCTATCCAGCTCCTGGGCTTCAAGTGTGGCTTAGCCACTAAGCCCGGTGGAAGTGTTTCTGCTGACAGGAGAAGGGACAAAGGCAGGTTACTAGCACCTTAAAACCAATCGCTTTGGGCAGATGGGGCTCGTCAGCCATGGCTGGCTGCTCATCTGGGAGAAGGAAAACTCTGATCTCAAACCTCCACTGCCTTGCAGCTGCACCCTCATGAGGAAGACTTCAGGAGTAAACCCTGAGGGAAAATTCAGAGATGGAGCTGCTAAGGCAGTCCTACTTTAGTTCAATGCTGACTGGCACCTCCTGCAACGCTGCTGGTACCGAACTGTTTCAGTATTCCTTTGATAGCTCTATCAAGTTTCCTGTCATCCTCCTTCTCCTCCTATCCTCATAAGACATGCCATCTAGTCCAGACAGCATCCTGGTAAATCTCCTCTGCACCCTCTCTAAATCTTCCCCATCCATCCAGAACTGAACACAATATCTCAAGTGTGGACTAACCAGGGTTTTATAGAGCTGCAAGTTACCTGGCCAACACACTGTCTACCTTCTTAAGCAGGGTGCCAAGGTGGAGATTGGTCTCTACCAAAGGAGGTGCAAGGTGTTCCATCCCACTGCAACCCTGCAGGTCACCCTTTGCAAGGTGTAGCATCTGCTTAGCACTTGTTAGCCCCCCCCCCCGCCCCATGCAGGGTCACATAAAGCCATGGGAGTAAGTGGTGGATGGTCATACGAGCAGCTGGTGCATCCAACCACTGACACCAGGCAGACATATCTGAACAGTATTGACAATGGCTGGAGTCACCCATCTTGTAAAGGCACTGCCCAGAAGAAAGTAATGGCAAAGCACTTTGGTAGAAAAATTTGGCAAGAACAATCATGGTCATGACAGATGGAAGACCATGAATACCCATGTCATACATCAAGAAGATGATGATGATGACCTTAAGTGCCCATCAACTTTCAGGTGTCTATGGACAGGGACCCCAAGATCCCTCTGTTCCTCCACACCAAGAATCTTGCCATTAACGCCATATTATGCTTACAGATTTGACCTTCCAAAGTGAATGCAATTAAACACTTTCTTTAGTTAATTGCCCATATTTACTTATATAACTACAAAAATCTGCAAAGAAAATGAAATGAAGCAAAGCTTTGTTCAATGCCTCGCTGATTTCTCTTTGTTTACCCCAGTGAGCCCTCTCTGGGATTGAGCAGGGTTGACAGACCTTTCTGCATTAAACACAGCAGTTGAAGTTAATTTCTGGTCAGCAAGATTTGAGATTCATTTGCACCAAATCTGTCTTGCTGATCTTTCTGCATCCATCCAGTTAAGAAGCAGAAGGTTTCAAGGGGCCGACTTAACAATAGCCTGATCAGTCCCTGCCCTGCAAAGCCTTGCCCTGTGGATTTATTAAAGTACAGTCCGAAGGCTTGTCGCAGCAATTGTTAGATTCTGCAGGAGCTGCACTCACAGTGCAATAATCCCAAATAGGATCTGCAGTGGCCACTTGTTGCCATGCTGCTCTTGGTTACTTAGAACAGACAGATCACAGAGGGCACAATCGTATGCACTTGAAGTCCAAGGCAAGATTCCCCTTAGGTCGCAAATCTGTCTCAATCCTAGTCCTCAAAATAATTTGAGGAATAAATTCCAGGAGCCTTCATTTCCTTTACTTTTCCTCTTGATGAAAGATTTTGAAGCTGATGTATTTTTGTGGGTGCAGGCGCCATGATCAGTGGGGCAAAGGGATACCAGGTTGCCCGCACACCGCCTCCCTCTGGTGCCCCTCCCCCTGCCCCTTCTTCTTTATTCCATCGCCCTCTGTCTCTTTCACCAATCAACTTCCCAGCTCCTTGCTTCATCCCTCCCCCTCCCAGTTTCATCTACCACCTGGTGGTTTCTCTCTCCACTCTCCCCACCTTTCAAATCTACTCCTCGGCTTTTTTTTTCTCCTGCTGAGTTCCTCCAGCATTTCCAGCAACTGCAGATTTTCTCACTTGTGATTTGATTCCAGGTTACTTTTCCTGTTCACCAGCTGGTCTCAGTGCCAACATGCCATTGCCATCTGGCACTGCAGAACTTTTCCACAACGCTCACCAGCCCACCTCAAGCTCTGCATCCTGAGCCTTAAGAATGTCACAACACTTGCAAATAAATTTAAGAGAAAGAGTAAAAGGCCATTCAGCCCATCAAACCTGCCCCATCATTTAATATGAACATGAAAGATTTGGCCTGCCCTCAGCTGAAGCTTTATAAGACATTGGTCAGACTGCACTGGGGTATTGTGAGCAGTTTTGGACCCCATATATAAAAGATGTACTCGTATTGGAGATGGTCCAGAAGAGGTTCATGAGAATGATCCCAGGAATGAAAGGGTTAATGCACGAAGAGCATTTGATGGTTCTGAATCTGTACTCACTGGTGTTTAGAAGAATAAGGGGGTGGGTATCCCACTGAAACCTACCAAACTTTGAAAAGCCTATACAGAGTGTACTTAAAGAAGATGGTTCCAGTTGTGGGGGAAGTCTAGGACCGGAGGGCACAGCCTCAGAATGCAAGGATGTCCCTTTAGAACAGATGTAAGGAGGAATATCTTAAGCCAGAGAATGGTGAATCTGAGGAATTCATTGCCACAGACTGCTGTGGAGACCAAATCATTGGGTATATTAAAGCAGAGTGTGATACTTTCTTGATTAGTAAGAGTGCCAAAGTTTACAGAGAGAAGGCAGGAGAATGAGGTTGAGAGGGATAGTAAATCAGCAAACGTGATGGGCCAAATTACTTAATTCTGCTCCTATGCCTTGTAGTCTTATCTTCTCTTCCGCTCCAGACAGCAGCCACATTTATTGATATCCCGTTTACCGATTCTCCATTCAGCTTCCACTATAAGTATGCGATTCCAGATTGAAATTCTCAAAGACCAGGGTCAGCTCTAAACAACATCTCAAAGGGTCAGAGGCAGTGCTGTTACTGAAGGTTAAAGCAAACCCTTGCCTGCCTGAGAATGTGGTAAATCTCAGTCAGACAGTGGGCACCATCTTCATATCCTCACCTGAAGGAGATTCCTCTGAGGTAAATTTTCTCTCCATAAAGACTCCCCAAAGGTTTGGAAACCTCTGACCCAACCTATAATGCCCACAAAAAAGTCAGTGGTCACTCTGGAGGCACATGCCACTCAGAGAGCCCAGCCTGTGGCTGGAGCCGAGAAAAACACACTGAGATAGATAGTTTTTATTGTGCTATACTTCCTGTGAAAAGGCGATGCATTACCCCAGCACCCCTCACATCCAGTATCTTCTACTAAACCACCATCCCTGGTGTGAATCAAGTCCCATTACTCTCAGGCCAAAGGGAATACTGATGGTCAATCAGCCAACTTCTCCCACATCTAACTCCCCTCTACCAATGTACCCTGACTCTCCATTCTCCATGCATTGTGTGCTTGGTTATAAAAAGAAGGCAGGTTAAGTACGATGCAGCAACTGCTCTGCAGGAAGTGATGGATCCAGCCCAGTCCATCACAGACAAAGGTTTCACCACCATTGAGCACACTTACAGGAAGTACTGCCACCAGAAAGCAGCATCCATCATCAAAGATCCCCACATCCAGACTCTGCTCTCTTCTCACTATTACCATCGGACAGGAGGTACAGCAGCCATAGATCTTACATCACCCTACAACCACCAGGCTCTTGAACCAACCTCAACACTGAGCCGATTCCACAACCCATAGACTCACTTTCAATGACTCCACAACTCACGTTCTCAGGATTATTTATTTCATTTTTGCAGAACCTGTCTCCTTTTACACATCGGTGGCTTGTCAGCCTTTGTTAGTGAAATGTTTTTCATAAGTTCTATCGTATTTCTTTATTTTACTGTAAACACCTGCAAGACAATGAATCTCAAGGTAGTATATGGAGACATACGCTAACCTGGCCTTCGTTTCAGTTCACATCCTGATCTCAACTGGAGGAGCTCAGAGGTCCGAATGAGGTACCATCAAAAACATAGAATCAGCTCAGTACCACTCAGGGCAGACCACGATTCTATTTACTGAACACTTCCCCACCTCCCCATGATACCAATGTAGCCAGAATCAGAGTCAGGTTTATTATCATTGACTATGCGGTGAAATTTGCTTTGTGGCAGCACAGCAGTGCAAGGCACAGAAATTACTGCAAGTTACAAATAAATAATCAAACAGCTCAAAAGAGGAATAGAGAGGTAGTGCTTATCTCACCTGCCTGTGCAGAACATGTACAGGCAATTGAGATTAGGTAGACTGACCTGGTGGTCAGCACAGGCATTATGGGCTGAAGGGCCTGTTCCTGTGTTCTACATTCACCAGTGTTTGTGCTTAGGTCATTGTGTGTATGATGGCATCGCATCTCCAAGCCTTACGCCCTCCAACATTAAGGTCAAAGTACTCTAAGTTAAGAGGAGCTAACGCGGTACCAGAGGGAGACTTATTTGAGCTCATCTGCAAAGCAGCTTAAATTCATTTCTTTGTCTCGTCTTTCCTTTTCAAGGCGGCTGAGATCCCATCAGAATCCGTGATCTATGGCCGCACTCAAACTGTGGTTCCTCATGGTGGTGGGTCCCTGCTTTGAGCTCGCCAAACCGGCCGTTTTCATTATCTCCAGGAGTGGCCTGGAAGATGTACACCCTCGGGTTGCGCCCTTGGGTGGCCCCTGTGGACTTCATTCCTCGCCGGTGTCACCAACTGGACCAGCAAGACAGCATCTGCGGCCATCGAAGCACTCTGCACTGGAGTGATCGCTCTCTCTCTTGATGGTGGTGGTGGGGGGTGTCTTTTAGTTCTCGAGTTGGGTGATCTTCAACATCGAAACAGCGATCTGGTTGTCTCCCCCCTCGATGTGGAAGGGGAGTCATCTCAGACTACTGGGAGAACAATGGTGTTTTGCTGGACTGCAGATCACGGTCTCTCTTTGTTATTGCTTGCTCGGGGGTGGTGGGCGCCGATGCTTCCTGCTGGGGAGGGGAGGAGGGAGGGTTGATACTTTGCTGCTGCTTGTGTATTGCAGAGGGAAAGGGGGGCTTTGAAGTCTGATGATTTTCTGTCATTCATTCTTTGGGGTTTTTCTTCTGTCTTGTGGCTGTCTGTGGAGAGTAAGAATTTCAGGTTGTATATTGTGTCTATTCTCTGATATTAAGTGGGACCATTGAACTATTCACTGTATTGATATTTAAAATGGAATACTGTGTTTCCTCCTTGTATTGAAACATTTGATGTAAAGTATCAGTTACCTCTTCAGGTTCTTTTACTTCAGCAAATAAAGGGCATGCACTTTCAGAGTATTCAAACAGTCTAAGAAATCTATTCAGCACAACTCTTGTGCTTAGTGAAAGAACAGGCTATCCAATTTCTACACAGTACGACCACATTGCAACTGATCACTAAACCAGAACAGGCTGAACCCACCACACCGCCATCCAAGGGGAAAGTCACAAGGCCAAAGGCGGAACATTCAAGCTGCACAGAGAGAGCATCGGAGATCAGCACCAAATCTGGGGCACTACAGTCACAAGGTACCAGGGTCAGAGACACTGAGCTAGTGAAGCTTCACAGATCCAATGGTAGGTGGAAGCAGAGTAACGGTGGGTCTTTGAAGGGATGTCCTAGTGCAACACACTGCTCTACCTCTTTGCAAATCTAGTCTGTCATTCAGATACTGTAATGTTCATGAAATCATTTGTAGTGTGAAAGAGCCTTTGAAGTTATTGGACACCATTAACTTGTTCTTCCTGCACCATTCCTCTCCCTTCAGACCTCATCTATTCTCTTGGTGGCTTGCTCTATGAGATCTCACAGATTGTCACAGTGATGTAGTTAGTTCCCGACACCAGCTTTCAACCCTGACCTCTGTGGAGTTAGCACATCCTTCCTACGGCTGGCCGGCTTTGTCCCACATACCAAAGATGCACATGGAAGCTAAAGGATTGTGCTGTGAGGTCCGTGCTGGGGGATTTGATCCCTGTATTGGATGGGTCATGGTTCTTTCCACCAGTGTACTTGGTCTGTGCCCCTGGCACAGTTGTGGGCTGCCGTTTCTCAGAATGGCTGGTGAGAGTTGAAAGCTCCCATGGTCCAGTTTGTCAAATCTTTTGTGAATGGGGAGGATGGAGTTGCCCTGTGTTTTCTCCATTTTTCACCCACATCCCAAGCCAAGTGTGGATGGGAGCTTGACAAGCCACTATAAGTTGCCCCTCGTGTGCCTGAGAGAAGCACTGAGGAGAATACGCAGAAAATAAAACAGTGTAGATAAGCACTAACATGAAAGAAAATCTGCAGATGCTGGAAATCCAAGAAGCACACACAAAATGCTGGAGGAACTCAGCAGACCGGGCAACATCTACGGAAAAGAGTACAGTCGACGTTTGGGGCTGTGACCCTTCAGCAGACTACTTGGGTGGCTGGTTGTCAACATGGACTCAATAGGCTGAAGGGCCTGTGTCTGTACTGAGTGCCTCTATGGTTTTATAACCAGGCAGTGATTCCGTGGGAGCTCCTCCATTCCCGTTACATCGTGGCCCAACCCGCTGCTCTTCCCATGTCTGGCGGATCACTCCTCTTCCCCGGGGTTTGCAAACAAGACTAAGAATCTATTTAGCTTCCCAGACAGAGCAGCTCCTGATGCTTAAGGCTCAGTTGCTGTTGATGGCTCCCTGCATGGAATTCCTTATTGTTTTCTGAAACCTTTCAGAAAGTTACCATGGCAACAGTGTCTTTAAAAGGCTGTAGGATCTCAGTCTGTAAATCTTTCATTAGCGATTCTGCAAAAGGCCATCTGAGCACTCGGCATCAATAAAAAGAAACGAAGAAAAATCATCCTTAATATCCTCAACAACTAAACCCAGAGTGATAATTTTAATCTCATTTGGTTTATATTAGGATGCAGGAATCCTGTAATAAGAGTTTAAAGAGCTGTTCCACTGGCAAGAAGAGACAACAAGCTACCGAAGAAAGTCAGCGGACAGGCAGCGGAGGAGGAGGATGGTCGCATCAGGATTCAGAGTGTGCAGGGAATAACCCATACAAAGAGGGGCAGTGGCCGGATGAAGCAGGAGATGGGATGTTTTAGGATGACCCGGGGACAGACTGAGGGCTTGATGGTGGAAGGGTTATAGAGAAAGGGTTTATAGAAGAAGAGGTTAATAGGCAGATGGAGTTAATGGAGAGGGGTTGAGGGAGGTGGGATTGATTGAGGAGGGGTTGGTGGAGGAGGGGTTGATGGAGGAGAAATGCAGGGAGGTGGGGTAAAGAAGGATTGATGGAGGAGGAAACAATGGAGGAAAATTCATGGAGAAGGGGTTGATGGAGTAGAGGACGATGGAGTAGGTGATGATGGCAGAGGGGATGATGGGGACTATAGGGGAGGGGACGATGGAGGTGTTGATGGAAGCAGGGATGATGGATGAGGTGTTGATGGAGGTAGGGTTGATGGAGGAGGGGACAATGGAGGAGGAGTTGATGGGGAATTAATGATGGAGGAAGGATTTTTGGAGGAGTTGATGGAGGCAGGGACGATGGAGGAGGGGTCGATGGGCAGATGGAGGCGCTGATGAAGGAGAAGTTGATGGAGGAAGGGTTGATGGAGGAGTGGTTAATGGAGGAGGGGTCGACAGTGTAGTAGTTGACAGGGGAGTGGTTGACAGAGGAGGGGTTGATGGAGGAGGGGTTGATGGGGAAGTAATGATGGAGGAAGGACTAATGGAGGAGGGGTTGATGGGGAAGTAATGATGGAGGAAGGATTAATGGAGGAGGGGTTGATGGGGAAGTAATGATGGAGGAAGGATTAATGGTGGAGGGGTTGATGGGGAAGTAATGATGGAGGAAGGATTAATGGAGGAGGGGTTGATGGGGAAGTAATGATGGGGAAAGGTTAATGGAGGAGGGGTTCATGGGGAAGTAATGATGGAGGAAGGATTAATGGAGGAGGGGTTGATGGAGGAAGGATTTTTGGAGGAGTTGATGGAGGCAGAGATGATGGAGGAGGGGTCGATGGGCAGATGGAGACGCTAATGAAGCAGAAGTTGATGGAGGAAGGGTTGATGGAGGAGGGGTCGACAGTGTAGTAGTTGACAGGGGAGTGGTTGACAGAGGAGGGGTTGATGGAGGAGGGGCTGATGGAGGAAGGGTAAATGGGCAGATGGAGGGGTTGATGAAGAAGGAGATGGAGGAGTGGTTGATGGAAGAGGGGTTGATGGAGGAGGCACTGACGGAGTAGGAGTTGACGGAGGAGTGGTTGATGGAAGAAGATTTGTTAGATGAGGGGTTGATGAAGGTGGATTTGTTGAGGAGATGTTGATGGAGGAGGGGTTGATGCCCAGCTTTATGAAACGATTGCTAGGCATCCAGTTCTTGTCACCCCATTATAGGAGAATGCTGAGTTTTTGGAGAGGAAACAGAGAGATTTACCAGGATGCCGTCTGGGTTAAAGAGCATGTGCTATAAAGAGAAGTTACCAGCTTGTACTGCTTCCCCTTCCCCAACCTTCTCATTCTGGCTTCTCCCTCCATCCTACCCAGTCCTAGTGAAGGGTCTCAGCTCGAAACCTCAACTCTTCATTCTTGCCACCTGAGCTGCTGAGTTCCTTCAGCATTTTGTGTGTGCTGCTCTGCACAAACTTGGGTTGTTTCCTGTGGAGTAGCAGAAGCTGACAGGAGACCTGACAGAGGTTTATAACATTATGAGAGTCATAAACAGAAGAACAGCCTGCATCATTTTCACAGGACTGAAACATCTAATACGAGGGAGCATTTATTTAAGGTGAAAGGTAAGTTTAAAGAGGATATGTAGGGCAAGATTTTCTTTCCACACAGAGAGGTGGGGGCCTGGAATACACTGCGAACAGTAACTGTAGAGGCAGTTACAACAAAGTTACAACAAAGACGCTCGCAAAGCTCTCAGTGGACACAGGAATGTGCAGGACATGGGCAGTGTGTAGACAGAAAGGATTAGATGTGCAGGACATGGGCAGTGTGGAGACAGAAAGGATTACAGTAAGAGGATGCGGTTGAAAATTAATATTTAAAACTCTTGAAATAATACTGAAAATATCTTTCCAATAATTTTGTAAACAAGGACAAGACCAGAACATATGAGTCAATGAAGCAACATCAGAATGACATCTATCGCAGGTTGAGTTAAGATGAGAATAAAATCGAGCCAGTTTATCCTTAGACATATGAGCTCTATGTACAACCTTAAATTGTATTAGGACATGTTTAGCACAAATAGAAGATGAATTTACCAATAATAAATTTTTTTCCCATTGCTCAGTAGATACAGGGCAATGCAACTCTTCTTGCCATTCCTTCTTAATTTTTTCTGATACATCTAACTGTAAATTCATGATCATCTTATAAATGAAGGCTACTAAACCCTTTTGATAAGGATTAAGGGCTAAAATTCTATCTGTAATGTCCAATGGACATTCTTTCGAAAAAGACTGTAACTCATTATACAAAAAATTTCTAACTTGCAAATATCTAAAAAAATGGGTTTTAGGTAAATTATATTTATTAGATAGCTGTTCAAAGGACATAATGTTATCATCCAGAAACAGATCACGAAAACATGTTATACCTTTTGTTTTCCATAAAAGAAAAGCTTGATCCATAGATAAAGGCCGAAAAAAATAATTAGATATTATAGGACATGATAAAATAAATTTATTCAAACCAAAAAATTTACAAAATTGAAACCAAATTCGTAATGTATATCTGACTATAGGATTAATTATCTGTTTATTCAATTTGAATAAAGAAAAAGGAAGTGAAGATCCTAAGATTGAAAACAGTGAAAAATCTTGCACAGATTTACATTCCAAATTTACCCATTGTGGGCAAGTAGCTATAGTCCATTCTTGTGTCCAGAATATTAAATACCGTATATTGACTGCCCAATAGTAAAATCTTAAGTTTGGTAAAGCCAAACCGCCCTCCTTCTTAGGCTTCTGTAAATATTTTTTACCCAATCTAGGATTTTTGTTCTGCCACAAGTAAGAAGATATTTTAGAGTCAATAGTATCAAAAAAAGCTTTAGGAATAAAAATTAGTAATGCTTGAAATAAATATAAGAATTTAGGTAGTACCATCATCTTAATAGCATTAACTCTACCAACCAATGACAAAGATAGTGGAGACCACCTAATAGCAAGTTGCTTAATTTGATCAATTAAAGGTAAAAAGTTAACCTTAAGTAAATCTTTATGTTTTTTTAGTAATTTTAATACCTAGGTAAGTAAAATAATCTGTAACAATTTTATATGGTAAATGTTAATAAATTGGAACTTGCATATTCAATGGAAATAGTTCACTCTTGTTAAAATTCAATTTATAACCAGAAAAATTACTAAATTGAGCAAGCAAAGACGAAATAGCAGGGATAGATCTTTCAGGGTCAGATATATATAATAACAAATCATCAGTATATAATGATACTTTATACATCCTCTCCCCACGGGTAATACCCAGAATATTAGGTGATTCACAAATAGCTATAGCCAACGGTTCTAAAGCAATGTCAAATAGTAAAGGACTTAAAGGGCAACCTTGCCTTGTACCACGAAATAGCTGAAAAAAAGGGGATCTTTGATTATTGGTAAAAACCAAAGCTAAAGGTTTATGGTATATTAATTTAATCCATGATATAAATTTTGAACTAAAATTAAATTGTTGCATTGTAGTACATAAATATGGCCATTCAACTCTATCAAATGCTTTTTCAGCATCTAAAGAAATAACACATTCTGGTATTTTAGATGAAGAAGTATAAATAATATTAATTAATTTTCTAATGTTAAAAGATGAATAGCAATTTTTAATAAATCCAGTCTGATCAGAAATAATTTGAGGTAATATATTTTCTAATCTAATAGCCAAAATTTTACTGAAAATCTTAAAATCCATATTTAACAAGGATATAGGCCGATAGGATGCACATTCAGTAGGGTCTTTACCTTTTTTAAGAATTAAAGAAATAGAAGCTTCATAAAAAGATTGTGGTAATTTACCTACACTTAATGCATCTTTAAAAATTTTACAAAGCCAAGGAGAAAGTATAGAAGAAAAAGATTTAAAAAATTCTACGGAAAAACCATCTGGACCAGAAGCTTTACCAGAATTCATTGAAAAAATAGCCTTTTCTATTTCAGACTCCATAATAGGTGTATCTAAAATTACATTATCCTCAACAGTTACTTTTGGAATATTCAATTTCCTTAAAAATTCATTTATTATAGAAGAGTCCTTAGTGAATTCAGATTGATATAAGGAGTTATAAAAATCTTGAAAGGCTCTATTTATCTCTTTGTGGTCGATCGTCAGAGTACCATCTTATTTACGAATCCTAGTAATCTGTGGTTTATCCGAAACAATTTTCAATTGATTAGCCAGTAATTTACCAGACTTATCTCCATGCATATAGAATTGAGTTTTTGATTTAATTAACTGATTTTCAATCGAAGAGGATAATAATAAACTATGTTCCATTTGAAGTTCCACTCTTTCTTTATAAAGTTCTTTACTAGGGGTCATTGAATAAATCTTATCAATTACTTTGATTTTATCAACTAATGTTAATATTTTAGAATTAGTTCGTTTCCTAACTCCAGCAGAGTATGAAATAATCTGTCCACGAATATATGCTTTAAAAGTATCCCACAAAATTCCACTAGAGATCTCTGCTGTAGAATTTGTTGAGAAAAACAAATCAATTTGTTGTTTAATAAGGTTATCAAAGTCTAAATCCTGCAATAAAATAGGATTAAACCTCCAAAATTTAGCATTGATATATGAATCTGTTATTTTAATAGATAACTTCAGAGGTGCATGATCAGATATGGTAATACAGTCATATTTACAATCAGTAACATCTGTGAGTAAATGGTGATCAATGAAAAAGTAATCAATTCTTGAGTAATTATGATAAACATGGGAAAAGTATGAAAACTCTTTGTCATTAGGGTGTAGAAAACACCAAATTTCACAAATGGCTGAATCAATCATAAAAGAGTTAATAAGAGAAGCCGATTTATTTGGAAGAGTTTGGGTGGGCACTGAACAACCACTGCAGTGGGTGACAAGAGGCATGGTCAAGTGGACACCCAGAGATCTTTTCCCAGGCTGGAAATGGTTAATAGGAGAGGGCATCATTTTAAGGTGACTGGAGGAAAGTATGGGGGGATGTCAGAGGTAGGGTTTTTACAGACAGAGTGCAGAGTGAATGGAATGCCCTGGCAGGGCTGGTGGTAGAGACAGATACTGTACATTAGGAGCACTTCAGAGACTCATAGATAAGCACACTGATGTGAGAAGAATGGAGGGCTATGTGGAAGAGAAGGGTTAATCTTACAGCAAGTTAAAAGGACCTCACAACATTGTGGGCTGAAGGACCTGTACTGTGCTATAATGCTCTGTGATCTATGAAAAGGTCATTTTTGAACCATTAGCTCTACTCCTCCCTCAACAGATGCTGCCTGACCTCCCGAGAATCTCCTGTACTTCCACTTCCATTGATGGCTCCTGTAGTTAGAGACGCAACAACACCTTTGGCCTTCTAGAAACACTCAGAAGATCTATAATGCAAACCAAACCTGCTGTTGTGTTCAGAGAAGCTGAAACAGTAAAGCTCAGATCATGGCTGTCAGAGGTCATTCTCAGCATTGGGTCAGGAGATTGGGGGGGAGGTGTTTAACTCCATGATTAAAACAGATTACTTGCCTCTTTTGTTTTATTGGTGTTTGTGGGATCTGCTCAATAGCAAGTTGATTATTGCGGTATTCTAATGTCCACTAACTTAATGGAACTATCCAAAACACAAATGCCCTCACTCCACTTAGCCCTGAAGCAACTACAAGTACTGTAAAATAAAGCTGCTGCTGAAAGCTGGGGAGAAGACAAATATTGAAGTGGTCTAATTAACTCTCATGAGAACAGGATTCAGACTCTGCAGACAAGAAGGTTTGCAGATTATAACAGTGATGCTGGAATATAGAATTTTTGATCCAAGTGACTATGTGTCCTGTACTCCATTCAGCTCAAACTCTCCCATGTCAAAATGCTTTCATATAAAGCATTTACAGCTATTTTCCGTTTGGGTTACTGATGTGCATCAGCTTAACTAACATGTGCTTGCAAATTGAATCTTGGAGGTGCAGAAATCCATTCCTTAGAAAATAAGAGATTTGTTTGTCAAGAATAGGCTGGACATCAAAATTTTGGAGTTAAGTAAATTCCAGAAACTCACTGAAGTTTGTACGCACCTCAGTTTTAAATGACTGATCGGCACCTTATTTTGCAACTACATCCACTTGTTCAGGACACATCCACTTAGTGAAAACATTTCGACATGCCTCTTTTAAGATCTCATAAGTTTGAATGAGGCCATCCTTTATTTTTCCACATTCCAAGAAATGTAGACACAAACTCTTCAATGCCTCTTGATAAAACAACTCTCTCATCCCAAACTACGCTCATCTACTGAGATGTTCCCACAACCAATGATCTCATTTGAAGGACACTATATCTTATTATTTTACTCTCTCATTATTTATTGGACATATTTACATGGGCAGAATTTGTTGTCTTCTATGCTCTTGCTCTTTCATTGATTTGGTTTACAGGTACTATTCTAGAGTTTTGCAGAGTGTGCCTGCAGGAAAAAGAATCTCAGGGTTGTATGTGGTGACATGTATGTATGCTGATAAGCTTTGCTCTGAACTTTGAACCCTAGTCTATTGAATCCCCTTTGGCCTGACTTCGATGCTACTACATACTTTTGGATAAGGCGACCCAAACTGTGCGCAGTGTTTCAGGGGTAGTCCCACCATCACCCTGTACTAGTGTAACAAGTTCCTTGTTAAGTTCTAACCTCATTGTAATAAAGGTCAAAATACTGTTGAGCCTGCTTATTACTGTTATACTTATGTTCTAGAATCCTTCAATTCCTGAGAACTTCACTCATCGTAAGCCTCTCTCCCTGTAGATAATAACCTGTCTTTTGACAGGAGTGTATGACCTCACACTTCCACACGTTAAACTCCATTGGCCAGGTTTTCAGCCAATCACTCAATCTGACTGGAGTGCATGACCTCACACTTCCACACGTTAAACTCCATTGGCCAGGTTTTCAGCCAATCACTCAATCTGACTGGAGTGTATGACCTCACACTTCCACATGTTAAACTCCATTGGCCAGGTTTTCAGCCAATCACTTAATCTGACTGGAGTGTATGACCTCACACTTCCACATACTAAACTCCATTGGCAACATTTGCCCTCATCAACACCTGCTCGTTCACATTCAATTACACCCCTATACTCACCTTTGCCCATAACCATACCTTCATATTCACCCTCACCAACACTCACCCCCATTCCACCATACATTTCAAACCTTTCTTAGAATACTGTTGGATAAATTTCTTTCCCATTTTATATACTCCACAGCATTATCACATATTTTAATTACTTCCCTCATATTGAATTTCTGTTTACTCATTTGGTAACTGTTTACCTAATCCCTTTCTATCCACTCCCTTTGTACAGAATTTGAACAGACAACCACTTTTCCAATTCCTTCCATCATGCCAAATGCACCTCATTGAAAAACCTTTTTTTGGAAAAATTGAGCTTTAAAAAAACACATTTTAATCTGGTGCTTGCTCGCCACATTCGAGTTTGCAAAAGCTAGCATTCAGCACATAATCCATCTCTGTAATTGAAACCTCCTTTCGCACACAAAAACTGCAATAAAAACAGAAAATTCTGGAATTACTCAGCAGTTTTCAGTTAATTCCAAATTTACAGCATCTGCAGTTTTTTTTGAATTGCAGGTTTTGTAAGAAATATTTATAATCTGTTGATTAAATTGTCATATGATGAGTTCCTATCACAACGTGTAGAGAAGGAAGGTGGAGATTTTAGCTTTGGTACAACAAAGTAAAAACCAAAAATAAAAATCTGTACTGTGGATAATTGAAATCCAAAATGAAAACAGAAAATGATGGAAACGTGAGCACAAGAGATTCTGCAGCTGCACGCACACAAAATGTTTGAGAGATTTGGCAAGTTAAGCAGTATCTATGGAGGGGAATAAATAGTCAACAGTTCGGTCTGGAACCCTTCATCAGGAAGAGAGCAGAACATCTCCGATAGGATATGGTTGTTGAAGCAACTCATACTGCACGTTGATAGTGGTTAGAGGAAGCGGAAGCAGAGGGACACGTCCAAGGTGTGAAATGTAGGTCGGACCTGCTGTTGAAACCTGAACATGAAAGGCGAGCGTTGGGAGAGAAAAACTGGTGATAATATTGCAGATGAAAACCCGAGAACAAAACAGACTAAAAGAAGTGAGTCCCTTAAAATCTTGAACGCCCTGAGGACTGTGAAGCATCCAACACTGAGGAAGGCCACGAACAGGTCAGAATGGAGGTGGCAGGCGGCAGAAAGCTGAGGTTGTCCACAATTGAGGATAAACCAAATGCAACTTGGCAGACCACTTTGTATAGACACTGCTCTTCAGTCCAACCGGAACCATTCACTGCTTCTGTTCCCATGGATGCTACCTGACCTGCTGGGTGTTTGCAACAGTTTCTAATAATCAGCATCAACTTCCACAATCTATTTTATGATCCATATAATAAACATTTACATGTGTTGGGACTTTTGTGGTGTGTTGGTCAGGGCATGACCTGCAAAAAAAAAACCCAACATTCAACAATTATGAAGAAATTTAAAAATATAAACGAGGGGTGATTGATTAGTTCGTGGCCTAAGGTAGAAGGAGTCAATTTTAGAAAACCTGGCACATTTATTTTCCAGCATGGTCCCCTCCTACATTTACACATGTAGTCCAGCAGTCGTGGAGCATACGGATCTTGGACCTCCAGAAAGTGTCCACAGCAGGGGTGATTGATAAGTTCATGTCCTAAGGTAGAAGGAGGAGAGTTATACAGCTCTCATTACATGCACATGCAGTTCAACTCTTTGAGTGATTATGCAGAAAGTTTGAAATTAATAACTCATCAGGGGTGACTGATAAGTTCGTGGCCAAAGGTACTTCAAACTTTCTGCACAATATCTCAAAGAGTTGAACTGCATGTGCAGTTTTATATATATAAATAAAGTTAGAGGTTGAAGTATGGATATACGCGTACGAGATGCCTGGTATATGAGTGTTGTGAGGAGTCTGTGTAGGGCTCAGTGTGCGCGGTGTCACCTCAGGTACAGGGTTCATAGTTACCGGGAAGTGTTCGGGGTAGTGGTCTGCTGCTCCTGCGGGCGCCAGGTCGCGGACGGAGACCGTGTCCTCCCGCCCATCAGGTAAGACCACGTACGCATACTGGGGGTTCGCATGTAGAAGGTGAACCCTCTCGACCAGCGGGGAGTATTTATTACTCCTCACATGTTTCTGGAGCAGCACTGGCCCTGGGGATGTCAGCCAAACTGGTAGGGTGGTTCCAGTGACAGACTTCCTGGGAAAAGAGAATAGGCATTCGTGAGGGGTGGCATTGGTGGACGTACATAACAGAGAGCGGATAGAGTGGAGTGCCTCAGGGAGGACCTCCTGCCATTGAGAGACCGGCAACCCTTAAGGGCTAAAAGTGTGGCCTTCCACACTGTGGCATTCTCCCTCTCCACCTGTTCATTTCCCCGGGGATTATAACTCGTGGTCCGACTAGTAGCAATGTCCCTAGCCAGCAGGTACTGGCGCAGCTCGTCTCTCATAAAGGAGGACCCTCTATCACTGTGGATATAGCAGGGATATCCGAACAGAGTGAAGAGCTGGCGCAGGGCTTAAATAGAATGGTTGACCAGATTAACTGCTTGTAGTAACTTTTAAGATGGTGTGGTTTTTCTGTTTAAGAAGCCTTTTCAAGAAGGGAGCTTTGGAAAGGGCAGTTTGCAGGGTAGAGTCCACACTACTCACTCTGCAAACAAATCAGTATAACTTCTGAAGAATTCTAATTCTGCTTAATATTTGAATTGCACTGTACTTAAAGTTCTTCACTGATTGACAGCGGTCAGGGTGAATCCTTGGAATTGTTGACTCTCTTGCCATGTAAATTCCTCACATATATCTGAGAGTGGAGACCCATTCCATTAGATTAATCTTACTGAAAAAGGGACTTGCACAAAAAGTACCATTTTCAATCACTGCTGGCCCCAAGAGTAGATATAGTCGAAGGGTGGTAGTGGGACGAGCTCCCACTGCTAAACAAATGCACTTCATGGCGTGTGTCTCAAACAGCCTCTAACAAACAAGTCCAACTCCTGGCCTTCACGTGTGGCATAGTTTCTATGCCCGATGGAGCTGTTCTCACTGACAGGAGAAGGGGCAAAGGCTGACCACTGGCGCCTTAAAACCAGTTGCTCCGGGCAGATGGGGCTCGTTAACCACGGATGGTAGCTCATCTAGGAGAGGGAAAACTCTGATTTCAAACCTCCGCTGCCTTGCGGCTGTACCCGCTCACGGGAAAGGCTTTGGGAGTAAACCCCGAGGAAAAATCCGGAGTCGGAGTCCTGAAGGCGGCTGACTGCTGAACCCAGCATCGGCACGGCAACTCCTGCGATGCGGCTGGGACCAAACTGTATCGGCTTTCGTCATTCCTTTGGACCCGTCATCAGCATGGAGGTGGGGGGTCCCACTGCATGGGCAACAGACGGATCTCCATATCAACTCTGCCCTGGCTTGCGCCCTGGAGAAGCCACTCCCGGTGACTACCAGAGGCACAGTATCCATGATTGACCATGACCAACGGAGGCCGCACAAACACGAGGAAATCTGCAGATGCTGGCAATTCAAGCAACACACACAAAATGCTGGTGGAACTCAGCAGGCCAGGCAGCATCTATAGGGAGAAGCGCTGTCGACGTTTGATTGGCAAAAGGGATACAGAGCTGGAGAATGAAGAGGATCATGGGACAGGAGGCCTAGGGAGAAAGAAAGGGGGAGGGGAGCACCAGAGGGAGATGGACAGCAGGCAAGGAATAATTGTGAGAGGGTCAGAGAGAGAGAAAAAAAAGGAGGGGGGAAATAAATAAATCAGGAACGGGGTAAGAAGGAGAGGAGGGGCATTAACAGAAGTTAGAGAAGTCAATGTTCATGCCATCAGATTGGAGGCGACCCAGCTGGTATATAAGGTGTTGTTCCCCTAATCTGAGTGTGGCTTCATCTTGACAGCAGAGGAGGCCATGGATAGACATATCAGAATGGGAATGGGACATGGAATTAAAATATGTGGCCACTGGGAGATCCTGCTTTCTCTGGCGGACAGAGCGTAGGTGTTCAGCGAAATGGTCTCCCGGTCTGTGTCGGGTCTCCTGTCCCATGATCCTTTCCCTTCTCCAGCTCTGTATCCCTTTTGCGAATCACCTTTCCAGCTCTTAGCTTCACTCCAATCCCTCCAGTCTTCTCCTACTATTTCAGATATCCCCCTCCCCCTCCTACTTTCAAATCTCTTACTATCTTTTCTTTCAGTCAGTCCTGACAAAGGGTCTCGGCCCAAAACGTCGACAGTACTTCTTCCTATAGATGCTGCCCGGCCTGCTGTGTTCCACCAGCATTTTGTGTGTGTTGGTTGGAGGCCACACAATCACTGTTGAATATGAGTGCAAATAGAGTTGAAAAAAAACAGATACAAATGGGATAATTTCCTACCTATATTGGTCTGCAATAGTTTCACAATAAATTAAATATATAACCATATAACAATTACAGCCATCTCGGCCCTTCTAGTCCGTGCCGAACGCTTACTCTCACTTAGTCCCACCTACCTGCACTCAGCCCATAACCCTCCATTCTTTTCCTGTCCATATACCTACCCAATTTTTTAAATGACAATATTAAATATTTAATATGATAATAGGAAAGTGCTTTCAGCAAGTTTCCGTCAGTGTACAGCTGCCCACAGTGGTTCAAGCTTTCCATGCAACTATAATGTTTGAAATATATTTGGATTGATGGGCGGAAAGGTAAGGTTTAAATATGGGTCAAATGGAGGACTATCTCAGGTCGGTGGCTTAGTAAGCACAGATGAGTTGGGCTGAAGAGCCTGCTTCAGGACTTTCATAACTTTCCAGGTGTACGGGAATGGTGTTGACAGAGTGGGGCAAGAGCCTACTTTCTCATGGTCCCACCCACCACCACAATTCAGCTGTGACCGGGGTTGTGACAGAGTTCGGTATGTTACTGGTGTGTGAAGCGTTTCCCTCCTCCTTTGAACTGGCACTCCACGCACTCATCTGGACTGGTGGCTGGGAGGAAAGGGTGAGCTGGAGCGTATTCTTGTGTTCAGGAAGTGGGGCGGAGGGAGCGGGACATGAACCCATCATAGCACTGGCAGTGGTGGGAAGGTGTGGGAGTGCAATGATGTTGGGGAGGCTGAGAAATTATTTATGGGGAGGAACCACTGGAGGGTGGGAGGGAGATGCAGGAGGGGGCCAGGCAAGAATTTGGATGTGCTGAGAAGTGACTTTACACTGGGTTGATGTGCCTATGGGAGATCTGATTTTTTCACAGAGGGCATGGAAGCAGTGTGAAAACCAGCCACTGGAGTCCCTGGTCAATGTGGCCCAAGCTCGCTGCCAAGCATGCACACAGGGAGTGTGTCCACCTGCAGAAGCCATGGCAAGTTACAAGGGCAGCTCACGATGAGCGTCCAATCAGATTTCATTGTCAATGGTGCCTCAGCAGAGAAATGGTTGCAAACACAGGGGGAGAATGGAGATGGCAGAAGTAGAGTTGGGCTGAGTGACTCGAAATTGGGAGACTGCAACCCCAGAAGAAACAATGATCATAAGGAACTGCAAGGGTAAAAAGATCCTGACACAAGTTATATACCGAACTCCAAAGAGTAACCAGGATGTACAGTACAAATTACAATGTAAGATAGAACATACACGCCAAAAGGGCAATGTTACAATGGTGATTTCAATATGCAGGTAGATTGGGAAAATCAGGCTGGTGCTGATTCCAAGAAAAGGAACTTGTAGACTGCCAACAAGATGGCTTTCTAGAGCACTTCATGGTTGAGCCCACTAATGGAAAGGTAATTCTGAAATGGGTGTTGTGTAATGAACCAGATTTGATTAGGGAGCATCAGGTAAAGGAGCCCTTGGGAAGTAGTGATCATAACATGACAAAATTCACCCTACAGTTTGAGAGGGAGAAACTAAAAATCAGATGTATCAATATTACAGTGGAGTAAAGGGAATTACAGAAGCACGACAGAGGATCTGGCCAAAGTTGATTGGAAGGGGACACTAGCAGGGACGACGGCACAATAGCATTGGCTGGAGTTTCTGGGAATATCTTGGAATTTGCAGGATAGGTACATCCCAAAGAGGAAGAAGTATTCTAAAGGGAGAATGTGGCAACTGTGGCTGACCAGGGAAGTCAAAGACAACAACAAAGCAAAGTAGAGGGCATATAATATAGCAACAGAATTGGGAAGTTAGAAAACTGGTAAACTTAAAAATGAACAGAAGGCAATTAAAAAAGCAATATGGAGAGAAAAAATGAAATATGAAGTCAAAGTAGTCAATAATATAAAAGAGGATGCCAATCTTTTTTTCAGATATATAAAGAGTAAAAGAGAGATGAGAATGGATATCAGACAATGGAAAATTATGCTGGAGAGGTAGTAATGGGGGACAAAGAAAGTGATGGGAGTGGAGGAACTTAATAAATATTCTGTGTCAGTCTTCACTGTGGAAGACACCGGCAGTATGCAAGAATTTCAAAGGTGTTAGGGGCAGAAGTGAGTGTAGTTGCCAGTACTAAGGGAAAGGTGCTTCGGAAGCTGAAAGGTAGATCACCTGGACCAGATGGACCTAATCCCAGGGTTCTGAATGAAGCAGCTAAAGAGATTGAGGAAGAATTATTTGTGATCTTTCAAGAATCAATAGATTGTGGAGTGGCTCTGAAGGACTGGAAAACTGCAAATATCACTCCACTCTTTAAGAAGGGAGGGAGGCAGAAGAAAGGAAATTATAGACCAATTATCCTGATATCAGTGGATGAGGTTTTGGGGTACTTGGGGGCATATAATAGACCACAGTCAGCATGGTTTCCTTGGCCTGTCAAATTTGTTGGAATCTCGGGCAGGATAAGCAAATAAGCAAATGAGAGTCATTGGATGTTGTTCTTTTGGATTCTCAGAAGGCTCTGCACATGAAGCTGCTAAACAAGACAAGAGCCCATGGTATTATGGGAAAGATACTAGCATGGATAGGAAATTGGCTGACTGGCAGGAGGCAAAGAGTGGAAATAAAGGCCGTTTTGGTTGGCTGCCAATGACTAGTGGTGTTCCACAGGGCCCAATGTTAAGACAGCTTCTTTTCATGTTATATGTCAATGTTTTGGATGATGGAATTGATGGCTCTGTGGCCAAGTTTGTGGATGACAAAAAGATATGTGGAGTGGCAGGCAGATGGGTGAAGGGGCGTGTAGTGTTGAGATAGCAGGGAGTCTACAGAGGACTTAGACAGATCGGGAGAGTGGGCAAGGAAGTGGCAGATAAAACGTAGAGTGTTGGAAGTGTGTACGGTCAAGCACTTTGAGAAAGAGGAATAAAGGTGCAGCCGATTTCCTAAACAAGGAGAAAATGGGAAAAAAAACAGATTTGTAAAGGGACTTCCTAAAGATTAGCTTGCAGGTTCAGTCAGTGGTAATGAAATCGAATGCAATGTTAGCGAGGATTAGAATATAAAAGCAAGGATGTAATGCTGAGGTTTTATAAAGCACTGGTCAAACCACAGTTTGGGTAGTTTTAGTCTCCTTTATCTGGGAATGTATTGGAGAGGGACCAGATGAGTTTCATGAGAATGGTCGAGGAATGAAAGGGTTAATACATGATGACTCTAAGCCTGTACTCACTGGAGTTTGAAAAGAATGGGGGGGTTGAATAGATAAGAGTGAATGTGAAGAGTATTTGGGGGAGTCCAGGAATAGAGGGCGCAGTCTCAGAATAGAGGGACAACCCTTTGGAACAGAGATGAGGAAGAATAGCTTCAGCGAGCAGGTGATAAATCTGTGGATCTGTTACCCACAGATGGCTGAGGAGGCCAAGCCACTGGATATATTTAGAGCAGAGGTTGATTGGTTAGTAAGGACATCAAAAGTTATGGGGAGTCTATTTTATCAAAAAATGTTTTTGGAACAAAAGAGGGAACTGCTTGAAAGATATATAAAATAATTATTAATAGGAAATAATTTACTTTTATGTAAATTAAGTTTATATCCAGAAAAAGTACCAAATTCCATAAATATAGATAACATAGAAGGAATAGATTTCTTAGGATTTGAAATGTGAACTAATAAGTCATCCGCATATAACGAAACTTTATGTAATTTATCCCCTCTCTTAATACCCTGCACAGAATTAGAATCCCTAAGAGCAATGGCAAGTGGTTCTAAAGCCAAATTAAATAATAAAGGGCTAAGGGGACAGCCCTGATGGGTACCTCTATATAATCTAAAGTAAGGAGACTTTTGGTTATTAGTGAGAACCACAGCTACCGGGGCATGATAAATTAATTTAATCCAGGAGATAAATCCTGGACCAAAATTGAACCTCTTCAAAACCTGAAATAGATAAGGCCACTCCACCCTATCAAAGGCTTTCTCTGCATCCAAAGATACAATACATTCAGTTTCTTTGGTTGAGGGGGAATAACTGATATCTAGTAATCTTTGAATATTAAAATGTGAGTACCTATTTTTAATAAATCCTGTTTCATCGTTTGAGATAACATTATGCAACAGATATTAACAGATACTCTCAAGTCTATCTGCTAGAATCTTAGACAGGATTTTAAAATCTACATTCAGTAAAGAAATAGGTTTATAGGATACACATTCCAGTGGGTCTTTCCCTTTTTTTGGAATCAATGAAATTAGTGCTTCATAAAAAGTTTTAGGAAGGTTCCCAGAAGATGTAGGATCAGAGAACGTTTGATGAAGATGTGGTATAAGCGTTTTGTGAAAGGTCTTATAAAATTCTACTGTATAACTATCAGGTCCTGGAGCTTTACTTAATTGCATAGAGGAGATTCAAACTAGAGGACATGATTTGAGAGTTAGGGGGCAGAAGTTTAAGGGAAACACGAGGGGGTATTTCTTTACTCAAAGAGTGATAGCTGTGTGGAATGAGCTTCCTGTAGAAGTAGTAGAGGCCAGTTCAGTTGTGTCATTTAAGGTAAAATTGGATAGGTATATGGACAGGAAAGGAGTGGAGGGTTATGGGCTGAGTGCGGGTAGGTGGGACTAGGTGAGATTAAGGGTTCGGCACGGACTAGGAGGGCCAAGATGGCCTGTTTCCATGCTGTGATTGTTATATGGTTATATGGATATATCCTTGGCTATCTCCTCTTGTTTAATAGGTGCATCTAACATATCAGCATCTTGAATCTAAATTTGAGGTATGTTTAACCTTTGCAAAAATCTATTCATAGTGATATTACTATCAGAGAATTCAGATTTATAAAGATTAGAATGAAAGTCCATAAATATCTTATTAATTTCATAAGGATCTAAAGTTTCTGTTCTATCTGGTCGGCGAATTTTTAAAATCTGTCTTCTGACCATCCCAGCCTTTAACTGACCTGCTAAAAGTTTAGCAGATTTTTCCCCATGTATATAAAATAAACTTTTAGATTTAAAAATTTAGATTTAAAAATCTGATTTTGTCTTATGTTTGGAATAATAAAAGCTCTAGAGGGAATAAACTTTTATTGCAGAAATCAAAAAAAGATGGAGGACTGGCTTTACCAAACTTTAGATTTTATTATTGGGCAATTAATATTCACTATATTACTTTTTGTATTTATGATATAGATGATCAAGATCACCCTTCATGGTTACAGCTGGAGGAAAATTCAGTAATGGGGTTTTCATTAGCTTCTTTATTAGGAGCTCCTCTTCCCTTTTCGTTCTCCAGAATAGGTAAACAAGCTCTTAACCCTATTGTTAAACATACTTTAAAAATTTGGCTTCAATTTCGTAGATTTTTTTGAATTAAATGATTTTTTACTTTCTAGTAATATTTAGGGTTTCTTTTTTAAACCATCAACTTTGGATAAGGCTTTCCTAACATGGAAAATTAAGGGAATAAAAACTTTTTTAGATTTGTTTTTACAAGACTGTTTAATGTCTTTTTCACAGATAATGGATAAATATGATATCTCCAATACACATTTTTTCAGGTATTTAGGAATTTCTTACATGATTTTTTACCAAATTACCCCTTAATCTGCTCTTCAAATTTGGCTTATGTTATTTTTCAGTTTAAATCTTTTCAAAAATGATTAATAGCTATAATTTATAAACAGTTAATGAATGCTCACTTAATGATAGGGTTCAATGCTCCTGGGAAGTAGAACTTCAACATTCACTCTCAGATAACCAATGGAGTAAAATTTATTATTTAGTTAACAATTCATCTATCTGTGCATGCCATATTTTAATTCAGTTTAAGATAGTACATAGGGCCCATATGTCCAAAGATAAATTGGCGTATATTTTTCCTGATATATGCCCTATTTGTGATAGATGTAATGCAGAAGTGGCTACTCTAACCCATATGTTTTGGTCATGTGTAAGTTTAAATAATTTTTGGAGGGATGTGTTTGGAATATTATCTAAAGTTATAGATATGGATGTTCAACCTAATCCACTTACAGCAATTTTTGGGATTTTCCCAGAGGAAGCAAGCAAAGTGTCTGCCTCCGCCCAACATGTGATAGCTTTTTCAACTTTACTGACTAGGAGAGCTATTTTGCTACACTGGAAAGAATCTAACCCACCTACAGTTTTCTATTGGCTCTCTTCCATCATGTCATGTCTAAGCTTGGAGAAAATTAGAAGCCAGCCATTTGATACATCTTTTGATTTTGAACAAGTCTGGCGACCCTTTATTCAATATTTTCACATGATTTAATTTATCTTTATTTATTTATTTTTCTTTATTCTCTTTGGAGAATATCCTTGTCCATGAAGGTTCGGAGATGACTGGAAGGATGTACTTTTTTTTCTCCCTCTTTTTTTAAGTTTATCCTCATTTGGACTGCCCAATCTTTCTTTTTCTTTCTTTTTTTTCTTTCTCTCTTTTTTGTTTTAGTTTAGTTAGTGGGGTTTTTCTATCAATAAAATTTCCAATCTTTTTTTTTACAATTGCTATGAGGAGTTGTAATTTCTCTCTGACCATTGTATATATAACAGCATAATATATTACCTATTTGAGTTTGATATTATATGCTTTTTGTCTTTAATATTGCTGTTTATGTCTTTTATATTATCTACTTGTTAAACTCCTCTTTCGATTTGTATTTGCATTTTCTTTATCTGAAAATCAATAAAAAAGATTGAAAAATGAGAAGTTATGGGGAGAAGACAGTAAAATGGGCCAGAGAGGAGTAATAAATCAGCCATGATCAAATGGTGAAGCAGAATCAGTGGGCCGAATGGCCTACTTCTATTCCTGCGTTTTAAGGTCATGGATCTGGAGGCTGAGAGAGGGAGAGGGAGAGAAAGAGGAAGGAAGATCGGGGGGGAGAAAAGGGGAGAAAGGGAGGGGTAGAGAGGGGTGGAGAGAGGGATTGGGGAAAGACGGAGGGTGGGAGAGGGGAGAGAGGGGCAAGACAGGGGAGAGAGAAGGGGAGAGGGGAGGGGGAAGGGGAGATGGGGAGAGGGGAGAGGGGAAGAATGAGAGAGGGGGAGAGAGGGGGAGAGAGGGGAGGGAGGGGAGAAAGAGGGGTAGAAAGAGGGGGAGAGTGAGTGGGGGAGAGGGAGAGAAAATGAGAGTAGAGAGAGGGCAGGAAGAGAAAGAGAGGTAAAGGTAGAGAGATAGAGAGGGAAAAGAGAGGAGAGAGGTATAGAAAGAAGGGAGGAAGAGTGAAAGGGGAGTAAGAGAGAGTGGGAAGGAAGAGAATGGGAGAGAGATCAGAAATAATGGTGCGAGATTGAAAATTAGGGACAAAAATGGAATTCAGGCTGTTCTACAAAGCTTCTGCTTCTGTTAAAAATGTCAGGTTTAAATGCATTCTCCTTGTGAACAGCCTGGTGGGGAGAAGGCTGTGATGGGGCCAACAAACACTCAATGCCACAGCTGCTATTTGTGGAGGGGGCCGTTAGGCATGGGGCCACCCATCAAGCGCTGGGGGGAGATCCACCAAAGCCCTATGCAAGAGAGAAGGAGGAATCCATTTGGCCCCGAGTTATTCCATCAGATCGGAACCATTCCACAACAATCCCAGACTCCAAACTTTGCTCAACATCCCAGGACACACTCATTCAGCAAATACCCATCGATCTTTAATTGTGAAACATGCAACTGATCCAGAATCTAGCAGTCTTTAGAGAAGCAGCACCTTCTCTGTGGGAGGTATAACATGAAGCAAAGCAAAGGCCATCTCTCTTTAGCTAACGAGGCATCATATTAAGCAGCAGAATCTCATTAGCTGCAGATGAGTAGTTGAGTCATGATCTCTGTTTCTATTCAAGTCCACACACTGCACAAAACAACCTTTGAAAGTGTGGGGAGGCAGTGATGAAGGGGAGGGTGTGGAAAGAAACAGGTGGGAGGGGAGAAGCTTTAGTGTTCCATACAGGCATTTGTTATACTGCAGAAAGATTCTGCGAACAAAATTAGATTGGAAGTCTTCAATGCCTAATGCAATCAGCTCTTGTCCACGATACCAGCAATTTTTCATAAATCACATATACTCTTTGAAAAGCAATCATCAAAACTCTCCCACTGGTGGAAGAAACACCAACCCCGACTACAGTGAACAGATACTGAGAATAGAAAAACTGATTTCAATTTGTTTTTACTGTACTTTGGTCATCAGAGAACAGACAGCTCGCCTCCATCTTATACAGTCTGGGTATTTCTGTCAGTCCTTCTCAATCCTTGTCTGTTGATAATTCTGGTCTGTGACTAGGACTTTTAGGCCATCGGTTCAGTGCATGGAGGGACCAGAGGGGCAGAGGCATGGTCAAGTGAAGGTGCCTATAATATTTCTCTGTTCAAATTCATACTTTGCATGATAGTTGAGCATTCTTCGGTCTTGCTCCACAACTTCTTCCTGAGGAAGGAGGGACAGTGAAGAAGGTCCATTTTGTAGCCGTCTCAGCAGTAGTGTAAAAGGATTACCACTTAACATTGTGCTGCCCTCACAGAGAATCAGAAGGGATCAAGGTCAAAGTAATTTTATTATCAAAGTACGTATACACTACCTTGAGATTCATTGTCTTGCTGGCGTTTACAGGAAAATAAAGAAATCTAATAGAATTTATGAAAAACTTCACATAAACAAAGGGCAACCAACAACCGAAATGCAAAAGGAGACAAACTGTGCAAACCAAACTAACAACCAAATAAATAAACAATACTGAGTCGAAAAGGCGCCTGTAGGTTGTGGAACTAGCCTGGAGATTATGTGAATGAAATTATCCACAACAGTTCAAGAGCAGCGTGGATAACTTTGCACCATTTGTAGAGTAATAACTGTTTCTGAATCTGGTGATGTGGGATCTAAGGCTCCTGTACTTCTCGCCCGATGGTGGTTGTGGGAAGAGACCATGGCCTGGATGGTGGGGGTCTTTGATGATGGATGCTGTTTTCTGGTGGCAGCGCTCCTTGTAGATGTGCTCACTGGTGGGAAGGGCTTTGCCTGTGATGGACTGGGTTGTATCCACTACTTTCTGTAGACTCCTGGGCATTGGTCTTTCCATACCAGGTCGTTGTGATACTCTCCACTCCGCATCCATCGCTCTCCACCTCAGCTGCCCGTCTTCTGACACTGAGCCTGGAGAGATCTCTAGATATTGCAATCTACAGAGACGCTGCTGTGGCTGAGAACCGGATGAGAGAGGTGATAAGTCCACCTCATAAATTCAATGTTGTGCTGAGACTTGTGGAGTATGGAGTACATTCCGATGGTTGCTGGCAACAGCAGCAACATCACAGTCAGTACAAGAATACACTGAGTTTTAACTCCTGCGGAGGACACCTGGACAAATAGCTAAGTGCTGTGTGGGTGCCATATGTCACTGGAGCTCTTGAATAACTTAACTTACTACAGTTGGGGGCCTGACAGTGGATGCAATATTACAATTCACAGAACATGGAACTGAGTGACTGACAAGCAAACGCCAAGAAATCACAAGTAACAAAACAGTGCCCAGCATCAGACTGTGTACGTCAGATTGTTAGGAACTTATTGTAAGATGTGGGAAATGTTCCAGGTATTTCTAGAACAGAAGGAAAGTTATTTCTGTGGAGAAATTACTGGGAGCAAGTTAACAATCCGTTAAAAAGGCCAGACTGTTGGATAAGATTGCTTCTGATGATGATGAGACCTAAATTAGGTTATTCAGGCATTGCAAAAATATTGACCCTCCTTTCAATGAAGTTGCTGAGAAATTGCCAGACCATTTTGATAAGTTTTCATGGGTCATAAATTTGCAATTTGCAATCAGGAGGCCAGGACTGGTAATCAGTGACTACATTGCTGAGCTAAGAAGTCATCACGGCTGCGACTTGAGAGACTGGTCTGTGTTACTGAGGACACCAGGCCCTCAAGGTTCAAAGCTGCCTGAACACCTGGGGAAACATTGTTCTGGGCAGAAGCCGGAAGTGCACACACTGGTTAGTAGTGAGTGTGAGACACAGGTGCCATGACAGCAGCTTGAAGTTCACCAGATTGGATGCACAGGGTGATCAGTGAGAGAAAAGTCCCACCATATCGTAGCCAGCTAATTCCTGGGATGAAAGTTTTGCTTTCATGATCAGCTGAAGTTGGATCGATGTTCTTGTTAAAAAGAAATGCTGGAAGAATTCAGCAAGCCGAAGTTCAAAGTTTGAAGTACATTTATAATGGAAGCATGTATACTGTACACACCTGAGATTTGTCTCCTCACAGGCAGCCACAGAACAAAGAAATCCAACAGAACGCATTAAAAACAGGCTGTCAAACCCCCAATTTGCAGAAATCAAAAGCAAATCATTCAGCAATAAGAGTAAGCAAATAACACTTCAAACTGAAGATCACAGAAGCGAATCCACAGCCATGAAGCCAGTCACAGCCAAACCAGGAGCTTGATGGTCGCAGGCCACAGCCTCGGTTCAGCGCAGAGACAAGTAAAACTTGCGGAGCAGCGAGCTGAACACTGGCCCGTCCCTTGCCTCCTGATCTTCTCAGTCTGGCCCACACATAAATCAGACGAACAGCAAGTTCCTCTCTCAGGTCCGGCCCACCACTTTCATTCAGCCCGTACCCAATCTTCTTAGTCTGGCCCACTCTTAAATCAGACGAACAGCAAGTTCCTCTCTCAGGTCCGGCCCACCACTTTCATTCAGCCCGTACCCGATCTTCTCAGTCTGGCCCACACTTAAATCAGACGAACAGCAAGTTCCTCTCTCAGGTCCGGCCCACCACTTTCATTCAGCCCGTACCCGATCTTCTCAATCTGACCCACTCTTAAATCAGACGAACAGCAAGTTCCTCACTGTCAGGTCCGGCCCACCACTTTCATTCAGCCCGTACCCGATCTTCTCAGTCTGGCTCACTCTTAAATCAGACGAACAGCAAGTTCCTCTCTCAGGTCCGGCCCACCACTTTCATTCAGCCCGTACCCGATCTTCTCAGTCTGGCCCACACTTAAATCAGACGAACAGCAAGTTCCTCTCTCAGGTCCGGCCCACCACTTTCATTCAGCCCGTACCCGATCTACTCAGTCTGGCCCACACTTAAATCAGACGAACAGCAAGTTCCTCTCTCAGGTCCGGCCCACCACTTTCATTCAGCCCGTACCCGATCTTCTCAGTCTGGCCCACACTTAAATCAGACGAACAGCAAGTTCCTCTCTCAGATCCGGCCCACCACTTTCATTCAGCCCATACCAGATCTTCTCAGTCTGGCCCACTCTTAAATCAGACGAACAGCAAGTTCCTCTCTCAGGTCCTGCCCACCACTTTCATTCAGCCCGTACCCGATCTTCTCAGTCTGGCCCACTCTTAAATCAGACGAACAGCAAGTTCCTCTCTCAGGTCCGGCCCACCACTTTCATTCAGCCTGTACCCGATCTTCTCAGTCTGGCCCACTCTTAAATCAGACGAACAGCAAGTTCCTCTCTCAGGTCCGGCCCACCACTTTCATTCAGCCTGTACCCGATCTTCTCAGTCTGGCCTACACTTAAATCAGACGAACAGCAAGTTCCTCGCTGTCAGGTCCGGCCCACCACTTTCATTCAGCCCGTACCCGATCTTCTCAATCTGACCCAGCACTTAAGTCAGACGAACAGCAAGTTCCTTTCTCAGGTCCGGCCCACCACTTTGATTCAGCCCGTACCCGATTTTTCCAATCTGACCCAGCACTTAAATCAGACGAACAGCAAGTTCCTGTCTCAGGTCCGGCCCACCATTTTGATTCAGCCCGTACCCGATTTTTCCAAACTGGCCCAGCACTTAAATCCAGCAATGGCCAAACATTGGGTTATTCCCAGCTCTTGGGCCCAGGCCCCACCACCTCGATTTGGCCTTTACCCGCCATGCTGCAATCATCCTTCACCTTCAAGACTTCCGTTCACACCGCAAAAATGCAAGATCGTACAAGCAGTTCAAAAACTTGACTCCGAATGGGAAGTTACAGGCTACCGATTGTAGTGATCATTTACCAGAAAAAGTAGGTATGCTGCAACTGTACAGGGTACTTGTGAGGCTGCATCTGGAGTACTGTGTGCAGTTCTGGTCTCCTTACTTGAGGAAGGATATACTGGCTTTGGAGGCGGTGCAGAGGAGGTTCACCAGGTTGATTCCAGGGATGAGGGGATTAGACTTTGAGGAGAGATTGAGTCGCCTGGGACTGTACTAATTGGAATTCAGAAGGATGAGAGGAGGTCTTATAGAAGCATATAAAATTTTGAAAGGTATAGATAAGATAGAGGCAGGAAAGTTGTTTCCACTGGTAGGTGAGACTAGAATGAGGGGACACAGCCTCAAGATTTGTGGGAGTAGATTTAGGACTGAGATGAGGAGGAACTGCTTTTCCCAGAAGGTGATGAATCTGTGGGATTCTCGGCCCAATGAAGCAGTAGAGGTGACCTCAGTAAAGATATTTAAGACAAGGTTGGATAGATTTTTGCATTGTAGGGGAATTAAGTGTTGTGGGGAAAGGGCAAATAGGTGGAGATAAGCCCATGGTCAGATCAGCCATGATCTTATTGAAGGGCGGAGCAGGCTCGACGGGCCAGATGGCCGACTCCTGCTCCAATTTCTTATGTTCTTAGTTAAAGTTGTGTTTGGTGCCAGCAAGTTATTCCTGTGCTTCACTCATGCCATCTTAATCCAGAAACAAACCCTCTCAGGAGGAGAGGTGTGGTGAAGGGATGGAGAATGGAGGTGAGCGGAGGGGCGGCAGAGAAAGAGGGGCTGACCTGGGTTTGTGGGGATGTGGGCAGCAGATGGGAGTGGAGGTCAAGGGTAGGGCCAGTAGCATTTATGAAGGAAAACAGAGAGCTGATGTTTTGGGTGGAGGCCTTTCATGTGTAGAGGAGAGACAGCCAAAATAAAAGGTGAGAAAAGGGGTGGAGGAGGTGTTGACAGGTGATAAGTGGATTCAGGTAAGGAGATGTGATAGGCAGATGGGGGAACAAATGGTGGGAGGAGATAGTGACAGAGATGGTGGAGGGATGAGTGGAGGCAACAAACAGCTACAGATGGTGGTATGTGATAGGAAAGGAAGAACCAAGTGGGGGGCATTGCATTGTTGGCACTTAGGAACAATGGGAGGATTGTACAGGTGATGGACAGGTGGAGTTGGTGGGGAAAGAAACCAGGTGATGAGTTTGCGTTGGATGGAGAAGGGACTGAGCAGATCAGGAGAAGAGAGAAAGGGAACAGAAGGAGAGCAATTGACTGGAATTTAGAGAGTTCAATGTTATATTTGTAGTTTTGATGAATGAGGAGTGACCTTATTGAAACTTAACAGTCTCAGGGCTGTTAGATATCAAGATGTTTTCTCAAATTGGAGAATCTCAGTTGAGGGAACACCATTATAATGAGATGGTCATTTAAAACTCTGATATGTAGGAAGTGTTCAGAGAGGATGGTGAAATTATGGAATCCTCCCTTTGAGAGGGCTCAGAAGGCTGGATCATTTGGGGTATTTAAAGTGTAAATGGACAAATTTTAGAAAGACAGGGGATTCAGAGTTTTGGGTAGTTGGTGCAGAATAGGAGATGAGGTCTGGGACAGATTCACCATCATCATATTGAAAAGTGGTGTAAGCCTGACAGGCCAAGAGGCCTATTTCTGCTCCTATTTTCTGGTGGCTTTATTTTGCCAGAGAGGTGTCTGGTTTCTGTTCATTCAATGTGGCTCAAGTACGGTAGAGAGGGACACACAACAATCGCTTACAAGAACAAAGATGGGACACCGTGCTTTGAAAGCAGCAACCCCCAGCCATGCACTGACCTAGGAAAATAATCTAAGGGCGTAGGATGAAAGTTGCAAAGAACTCCTTCTGAACTGTACCATTTGCCATGGGTAGCAGTGGCAGAGAGAATGCAGGGGATTCCAAACTAATAGCAAAATGGGAAATGAGCAAAGGGAATGGCAACTCACACATGCAGCCATGGGAACTGACCAAAGAGAAGCCATGGAAGATACCAAGTAGACTGTTCAACCCCTCAAAATTGCTCTACCATTCAATGGGATCCTCATTACTTCACCATCCACATATCCATCTCCTTTGCCGCAGCAACAACTTGTCACTCAACATCACCAAATCCAATCTGATTATTGACTATAGAGGAAAGAAATTGGGGGGTCTATGAGTCAGTCCCCATTTGGAGATCAGAGGGCAAGAAGATCAGTAGCTCTAAATTCTTGGCCATCATCATATTAGAGGGTCTTTCCTAGGACCAGCATGTAAGTGCCATTACAAAGAAGACCGCACCTCTATGTTCTTACAAGTGAGCCTAGATTCAGCATGTCATCTAAAACTTTGACAAACAAGAGGAATCCTATCCCTGGTGGGGTGGCAGATGGACGGGGTGAGGGCAGGTGTACGTGAAATGGAAGAGATGCGGGTGAGGGCAGCGTTGATGATGGAGGAAGGAAAACCCCTTTCTTTGAAGGAGGAGGACATCTCATTAGTTCTGGATGAGGAGAGGGAGGAATTGAGAGAAGGGGATAATATATTTACAAGTGACAGGGTGGGAAGAGGTACAGTCCAGGTAGCTGTGAGAATCAGTGGGTTTATAAAGGATAGAGACAGAGAGATCAAGAAAGGAGAGGGAAGTGTTGGAAATGGACCGGGTGAAAATTGAGGGCAGGGTGGAAGTTGAAGGCAAAGTTGATGAAGTCAATAAGCTCGGCAAGGGGGCAGGACGCAGCACCAATTCAGTTGTTGATGTTGCGTAGAAGGAGTTGGCTTGGAACATAAGACTGTTTCACGTAGCTGACAAAAAAAGCAGGCATAGCTAGGACCCGTGCAAGTGCCCATGGCACACCTTTTGTTCGAAGGAAGTGGAAGGAGCCAAAGGAAAATTATTGAGTGAGGGCAAGTTCTGCTATAAGGAGGAGTGGAGGTGGAGGGGAACTAGTTCAGTCTGGTGTCCAGAAAGAAGCTGAGGGATTGGAGGCCTTCCTAATGGACATCCATAGTGAAAATGAGATGACCAGGGCCAGGCAACTTGAAAAGGTCAAGACTGTGTGAAGTGATATCGATGCAGGTAAGAAGGGAATGAACCTGGGGGGAGGGGTGGAGGGGAGCATTAAAACACAGTTGAGGTATGCAGATATAAGCTTGGTGGAGCAGGAACAAGCAGAAGCAATAGATCTACCTGGACAGGCAGGTTTGTGGTAGGAGGTAGAAACGGGAAGTGTGGGGTAAGGGAACTATGAAGTTTGCGGCAATGGTTAGGAGATTCCCAAAGTTAATAATGTCAGTGATCTCAGGATAATATATTGTTACATATATGTACTTTGATAAATGATTTACTTTAAACTTTGAACTTTAAAATCCAGAAATCTATTTATCTTTTTTTAAACAAAATCAGTGATTGAACGCCATGTGATCTCCCCCTTAATCTGAGATGATGGTCTTGGTTCTCAACTCAGGCAGCGAAAACATCCTTCCTGCATCTGGACCCTACCACACCCACAATGGAATCACCTCTCAGTCTTTCAATCTGTCTAAAATATTCCCAGACTCACATGGTAGCACTTCAATGAAGGACATGGATCCTGAGGATGTAGGGTGCAACAAGAGAGGAGAGAGAAGAAAGATAGGAAAAAGAGAGACAGAGAAAGAGAGAGAGAGAAACAGAGAGACAGAAACAGAGAGAAACAGAGAAGTGGAGGGAGAAAGACAGACAGACAGAGAGAGGGGCACAGAGAGAGAGATTGGGACAGAGGGAGAGAGTGAGTGAGAGAGAAAGACTATTTCAACTAGGCAACTGAGTGTGGGTATGAATTTAATATTCATCTCAAAGGCACACAATCTCAATCACTCGCTAGGGCAGGACAGAGCAAGCAGCCACATTGGATCACCACCACCTGCCGGTTTCCCTCCAAGTGACAAACCGTTTTAGACTTTGAACTGCTCTGGTACTCCTTCATAAACACTGCATTAGGACCAGGGAAACCACACCCAATATCAGGTGAAAGCAACTTCATGACACACAACGAATACTCGCCACCACCTTCTCAAGAAGTAGTGCTGGGCCTTGTCAGCATCATCTGCATTGTGAACAATATTTTGTTATTGTAGTCCATCTTGCTATAGAAGTATTTGTGTGAAACAGGAAAATATCACACTGCCAGCACAAAGTGTGCTGGTGTTGACTGGCCTTCACTCACCATCAGTACAGTGAGCCTCTCTTATTCCACCGATGGGATAGCGGTGAAGGAAGGAAACGGTAGTAAAGGACAGGGAGTGTCTTATAATGAATAAGATACTTCCTAGGTACATTCAGCTGACTGCCAGGCATTGTGGACCTCACTGAAATCCAGTTGGATGCGTTTCAGTAGTTACAGTTGAGGGGATCTGTGTTGTCTTTATGACAGTTATTTAGTTTATAATATTTTCGCTTAGTAATTCATTTGTTAGTATTTTCTAGTTAGAATTAGAAGTGTTTAAAGTATATTCATTGCCTGTAAAATATATCGGCATGTGATGACGTCACATCCGGTTTCGCTGCGTCTTGTGGGAAAATACCGGTTTGAGATCGACACGAAGGTGGGGGCTCACCACGAGGCAGACCTGAGCAGGAGTTGTTTTGCAAGCAGTAGAAATCGCAGTGAGCAACGCTGTAAGTTAATAGATAATCGATATGTTGAACCAAGATGTTAACGCCGATCCTGTTAAAAGTAACGACGGTCGATAATGTTTATGTTTTCGTTAGTTAAAGAATTGCGGATAGTTTGCATTGAAGTGTATTTAAAGTAGTCAATGGCGTAGGTAAACTCTGCCTGTATACTGCACCTTAATGTAATGTAGTTATAGTCACTTTTACAAGTATTTACAATGGAAATGTGATATTAAGGAAGGAACAAATACTGTATCAATCTTGTATTGTTTTATCAACAGTTTTCACCATATGTTAATGTGAAGAGTGAACAGTAAATGGTTAATCTTACTGCGACCTGGTTTTCATTGACTGTGGTTTATCTCGGTGTTTAATTCAGCATTCACTTACACCCAAACGAGAACGTAACAGTGAAAAAGCAGCATTATCAGGTGTTTCAAGTGTTGCAATGTCATCTCGATCCAGCATCAAGTCGATGCCGCCCAGTGACAAGGGCAGTAGAGCGACATCAAGTAAGTCCACCCATGCAAGGGCCAAGGCAGAAGCCGCCAGGGTGCGACTGCGCTACGCCAGACAAGAAGCAGATTTGAAAATGGAACAGGCTGCCAGAGAAGCCAGAATCCAGAAGGAAAAGGCTGCCAGAGAAATGGAAGCGGCCACCAGAGAAGCCAAAATCCAGAAGGAAAAGGCTGCCAGAGAAATGGAAGCGGCCGCCAAAGAAGCCGAAATCCAGTTGGAAATGGCTGGGAAAAGAATCACACGAACAGGTGAGACGCATACATTCAGTATACATCAACAAACCCGAGCTAGCCTTAAGCAAAGCGTGGGAGAGACTTCAGGAGGGCTATGGGGCCCCCGAAATTATTGAAGCGGCGCTATATCGACGTCTGGAAAACTTTCCTAAGGTGTCAGCCACAGATCACATTAAGTTAAGAGAATTCGGAGATCTACTCATGGAGGTCCAAGGCGCCAAAGAAGATGGCTACTCAGCTGGTCTAGTATACCTAGATACTCCATCCGGGATTAGACAAGTCGTGGACAAACTTCCATTTGGGCTGCAGGACAGGTGGCTGCCCATTGCTTTAGAATACAAGGAAGACCACGATGATCGATTTCCTCCCTTTAAGCTCCTCACTAGGTTTGTGTGCAGGGAGGTGAAGAAGTGAAATGACCCTAGCCTCGCGGGTCCAGGAAGCAGTACGATTTACACCAAGCCAGGTAGATCCTCCTCGAATGTTTTCAACATTGATAAACCCGTCTCAGTGCTCAAGACTGAAGCCCTTACGACTAACAATGACCCTAGCAAGTATTGTCCATTGCATAACAAACCTCACCCCCTCAAAGGATGCAGAATGTTTAGGGAAAAACCCCTTGAAGAGAGCACGCCTCTTCTCAAGGAGAAAAGAATATGTTTTAGATGCTGTTCCTCAACCTCTCACCTCGCCAGAGAGTGTACGATCGCCATGAAGTGTCCGGAATGTGATAGCATTGATCACGTCGGGGCCATGCATCCCGGCCTGAAACCGCAAACCGACAACGCTCCTTCACCCCCACAACAGGACGGCGGGGAGGGAGAGGCTCACTCTAGGTCAACAGTTGTCAGCACGAACTGTACAGAAATTTGCGGTCAAGCTCAGTCAAGCCGTTCTTGTTCCAAGATCTGCCTCACTTAGGTGTACCCTAAAGGAGCCAAAGACAAGGCCATCAAAGCCTATGTGATTCTGGATGTTCAGAGCAATCGCTCATTAGTCAGTCCAGAGTTTTTTAAATTGTTCAACATTGAGAGTGAGCAGTTCCCATCCTACCTCAGAACTTGCTCAGGCAACATGGAAACCCAAGGAAGGAAGGCAGAAGGCGTCCAGATCGAGTCCCTGGATGGTAAAGTTGTCATCTGTCTCCCTCTGCTCTTAGAGTGCAATGAAATCATGAATAACCGCACTGAGATCCCGACACCAAGTGCGGTGCTACACCAGCCACATCTCCACCACATCGCCAAACACATCCCAGAACTGGATCCAAAAGCAGAAATACTCCTGCTATTAGGAAGAGATGTTCTCTGGGTGCACAAGGTTAGACAGCAGGTCAATGGACCACACGACGCCCCCTTTGCGCAACGCCTGGATCTAGGCAGGGTGGTGATAGGAGGGGTGTGCCCTGGCAACGTACACCAACTGACGGTTAACACACTCAAGACCAATGTGCTAGAGAGTGGCCGCCATCCAATTTTTCAACCCTGCACAAGTGTCCTGTGCATTAAGGAAGCACAACAAGACGTTAACAAGCGTAAAGTAACTGACAAGATGCTGGGTCAGTCAGTTTTCGTTCAAACTGAGCATGGTGATAAACTTGCTCAATCAGCTCAAGATGCCATTTCCTTAAAAACAAAGGACACCAAGGTCTTCAGAGATGAAGCAAAGAATGAGGTCGCCCCATTGCCTTTCAGAGAACCCCGCCAGCGCTCACTAAATAACAAAGAGCAGGCAGTCAAGCGGTTCATGTCCTTACAGAAAACCCTCAAAAGGAAACCTGAGATGCAGCAACGCACCCGATTGACCCACGAGATACTGTGCACCCTAATGGCAGAGGTCATAGCCATTATAAACACATGACCACTCCTACCTGTGTCTTCTGACTCAGAAAACCCCTTCATACTTTCGCCATCAATGCTCCTTACGCAGAAGGCAGGAGCTCCCCCTCCACCAGGAGACTTCTCAGACAAGGATTTGTACACAAAGCAATGGAGACAAGTCCAAGCTCTGGCAAATCGATTCTGGTCTCGCTGGAGACTGCTCAGGGACAAGCAAATCGCCCGTAACAGCTGGCCAATGGCCAGAATCACTGCTACATACCCTAGTGGGAATGGACATGTCAGGAAGATCGAGTTGAAGACTACTGACCAAGGCGATGTGAAAATTTACCAGTTACAGAAGTTATTCTACTTCTACCTAATGACTGATTAAAAGACTAAGTTTGTATTCTGTTCATTGTGACCTTACGAAGGTCAGGTGGGGAGTGTGTTGTCTTTATGACAGTTATTTAGTTTATAATATTTTTGCTTAGTAATTCATTTGTTAGTATTTTCTAGTTAGAATTAGAAATGTTTAAAGTATATTCATTGCCTGTAAAATATATCGGCATGCGATGACATCACATCCGGTTTCGCCGCGTCTTGTGGGAAAATACCGGTTTGAGATCAACATGAGGGTGGGGGCTCACCATGAGGCAGACCCAAGCAGAAGTTGTTTTACAAGCATTAGAAATCGCAGTGAGAGCAACGCTGTAAGTTAATAGATAATCGATATGTTGAACTAAGATGTTAACGCCGATCCTGTTAAAAGTAATGACGGTCGATAATGTTTATGTTTTCGTTAGTTAAAGAGTTGCGGATAGTTTGCATTGAAGTGTATTTAAAGTAGTCAATGGCGTAGGTAAACTCTGCCTGTATACTGCACCTTAATGTAGTGTCGTTATAGTCACTTTTACAAGTATTTACAATGGAAATGTGATATTAAGAAAGGAACAAATACTGTATCAATCTTGTATTGTTTTATCAACAGTTTTTACCATATGTTAATGTGAAGAGTGAACAGTAAATGGTTAATCTTACTGCAACCTGGTTTTCATTGACTGTGGTTTATCTCGGCGTTTAATTCGGTGTTCACTTACACCCGAACGAGAAGGTATCAGGAACTATCAGCCAGTATTAAACCGCTTTCCCTGACTGAGATAGTGCCACAGCAGCTTTGAATTTCTCCTGGGCAAGCACACAGGCCCTCAGTTTCCTACTGGGTGATTCACATATCAATGGGAAGAAAACTGAATTCTTTAATATCAGATCACTTGTTCCCCCCTCTGTCCTTTAACTCTCTCCTCCTGATCTACGCAGTTCCTCCTACACCCACTCCTGTACCCCCATCACCCTACTTTCCCCTTCTCCACCTGCCCATCGCCCACATACCCCTCACACTGTTTCCCTTCTCCCCACTATCCCTCCTGTTGTCCCCAGATCCCTCCTCTTATTCGAACTTCACCTTCCTCTCCCCTCCTCCATCTGCCCATTGCCCACATACCCGTCACACTGTTTCCCCTCTCCCCACTATTCCAACCACCTTCCTCTCCTATCAGATCCCATCATCCCCAAACCCTTCTCATCTCCAGCTATCAGCTCCCAACCTCTGCTAGAACTTCTACCCTTCCCTCCTCCATCTGCCTATCGCCTGCCAGCTCTTTCTTGTCACCTTTTTTGACACTGCCTATCACCCCTCTATCCTTCAATCCAGACAAAGGATCTCAACCTGACATGTTGGCAGTTGCACTCTCCCTACACAGGTTGCCTGACCCACTGATTTTTTACATCTTCCTTATTCTCCCTGATTCCAGTGTCTGCACTCCCCAATTTAACCGTGTCAATGAACATATTATTAGAAGTAATGACTTTGCAATGGATTTTTTAAAATAGCATTGTACAGCTTGTACATCATCCCCAGCCTCCTGTGTAAAAATTTACTTCTCGACTTACTGGTCTGGTTGAGGTGAGTTGTACTTTTACTCCACTGCGACAATCCAACGATGGCCACCATCTTGGCACCGAGACTGGATCTCCTCTTCTTAATGGCAGTATCCGTCCCCGGCTCCTGCCCGCTGGTGCTACTCTTTTCTACGTCGTACATCTCCCCACTTATACTGGAGCTCCGCAGGACATTCCTTGCTGCTTTGCCCGTGGCCCCGTTGTACATTTTGTTCCCCGGCTGCTGTGCTTCTTCGCCGTGTGAGTCCTCACTGGCTCTTTTCACAACTGTTCAAATAAAAGACAACAGATCATTTTGATTTGTGTGTGCTTTTAACCGAAGTTCAGCACACTGAAAACCCTGGGCTCAGAGGAGGGTCAATGAGCTCTCTGAGGTGAGTGGTAGCATAATGAGAAAGGACAGGTGAAACATTAGCACAACAGACTAGCAGCCCTTCATAAATCCAGCATAATCACTGATCTTTCACCTCTGTCATTGTACTCTGAGTCAATGTACATTGGATGTTCCAGCTTCTGTTGGTTCTATGGTCCTACAAGGGTTGGTACAGCCCCCTTCCGAAGCGTATTGGGAATGGCTTCAACAGAAAATGCCATTAAAAACACATTAAAAGGTGATCCAGAGGGTGCAGCTTGGCTGAGTTGTTGGTAAGGTTGTATTATCCCATGGTTGGACCAGAGTGTAGAGACCTCCCCTGTGCTGTACGTGTGAAGTCCCTGCCCCTGGAAACGGCCAGGATCACAGAGAGAGGTTCATTCCATCTGTCCTCCTAGTGATGAACAGAGGAGTTGTGGCTGTCTGTGCAAAACTATCTTTTGTTGAGTTACAAAGTTTGGAATGGCACTGTGAATTCTGTCCTCTCACAGCGTGTCTTGATGTAACAGTGATCTTTAATGAGGTAACAGGTGAGAACACAGCTCTTCATCAAGCCAAGCCTGATAAGGTGTCAGGGGGTTGAACTGATGAGGGTAGGAGGCAGGAAAAATGAGCTGCTAGACAATGCGAGGCCTGGGTCTCAACAGTCTGTAAATCACAAAGATCAATAAAGGAGAGGAAGACCATTTCAGAATCTCTCTCCCACAACATGTAACTGTCTGACTGCTGTTTTTATTGGTCCTTTACTAGTTTGTACAGGACAGGCATTTGTGGTTTAATTCGACCTCGCTGCTGACTAATGAGTTTTCCTTTACGCTATATCTCAATTTACGCTAGATGGCAAGCAGCAACAACCTGCATTTATATGGTCTCTTCAACATCACAAACTGCCTCAATTGATTTAAAGCTATAATTATCAAACAGGATTTATTATCAGGCTACACAACCAGATGGTGTCCGAAGCTCTGACAGGGAGGCTTCTGATACAATGCAGCCTAAAGCGGAGGAGGATTAGGGGAGGGAAATCACAGCAGCGGCTGTGATATCTGTAAGCTCAGCCACTAATAGTGCTGTGGCTAAGGGGCCAGAACACTGGTATCCTAGAAAGTGGAAGCTAAAGGTTTAGCAACACAGATGAAAGGCTGTGAAATCCAGCATAGAGTCATAGAGCGCTGGTGGTCCTTGCCAACCAAGATGCCCCTGCAAGCCAGTCCCATTTCCCTGCAGTTATCCATGCGGATTTCCTCCGGGTGCTCCGGTTTCCCCCACATTCCAAAGACGTATAGTTAGGGTTAGTGAGGTGTGGGGATGCTATGTTGGTGCTGGAAGCGGGCTGCCTTCTCCACAAACCTCAGACTGCGTTGGTCGTTGATGTAAAACGACACATTGCAATGTTTCAATGTAACATGCGACAGATAAGGCACATCTTTAGCATCATTAATTTAGCTCATGTCCTAAACCTTCCTTATCTATGTACCTATCCAAATGTCTTTTAAAAGTTGTTATTGTAACTGCTTCATCCACTTCCTCTGACAGTTCATTCCATGTACACACGACCTTTGGTCTGAAAAAGCTGCCTCATAAGTTCCTCTTAACGCTGTCCCCTCTCACCTTAAACCCACGCTTACTAGTTCTTGAATTCCTGGACCTGGGATAAAGACTGAGTGCATTCACTTTCCCTGTCATGATTTGATACACTTTGTAAGATCATTTCTCAGTCTCCTAGCCTATCCAACCTCTCCCTATATCTCCATCTCTTAAGTCCTGGCAACATCCATGTAAAACTTTTCTATACTTCTTCCAGTTTAAAAACCTTTTTCCAGGGGACCTAAACTGAACACAACACTCCAAGTATGTCCTGCACAACTGCAACATAGCAACACAACACCTCTACTCAATGCCCTGAAAGGTGAAGGCCAGGGGGCCAAAAGCCTTCTTCACCACTCTGTCTACTTGTCACACTGCTTTCAGAGAAACACATACCTACACACCAGGGTCTCTCTCTTCTGCAACACCACCCAGGGTCCTATTGTTGACTGTGAAAGCCCTGCCAAGGTCTGACCTTCCAAAATGCAATATCTCACACTTATCTGAATTAAATTTTGTTTACCCAGCTGATTAAGATCCCTTGATAGCCTTCTTCTCTGTTGATGATGTTGTCTCCTTTGGTGCCCAGGAAGGAAGACATAAGCAGGGGAGGCTATCAAGCACTCAGTGGATCAGACTAACTTCCAAAGGTCTTAGCTAAAGGCTGTTTTCCTTCTCATCGACCTCCAGGTGTCCCGTCTGGCTTTACTTTGTGGTGGGATGCAAAACCATGAGTCCCTAATACCAGGGAACAGATTTAGACCATTCAGCCCATCGAGTATGCTCTGCCATTCCATCATGGTTGATTCATTATCCCGCTTAACACCTTTCTCCTGCCTTCTGTCCATGACAAACCATGAACCTACACACCTACCCAATGACTTGGTCTCCACAGCTGTCCGTGGCAATGAATTGCACAGATTCATCACCTTCTGCCTAAAGAATTTCCTCCTCATCTATGGTCTAACAGGACATCCTAAGTCATGGACTAGTGGGCTGCCCCCTCTGGTTCCAGACCTCCCCCACTAATGGAAACATCATCTCCACTTCCTCTCTAGGTCTTTCAGTATTCAGTAGGTTTCAATAAGATCCCTGAAAGGCTAACGATGAAAATCAGGCAGGCAGTCTGACTAGGGCATACGCACCATGCATAAACACACCTACATACAGTTCTCTGCATCCAGCTGAAGTCAGCCTGATTTACCTGGTAGAACCTCAGTGACCTGCAGCTGGGAGTTACCTGGAGACCCTGCACTAACACTGGATGGTGTGATGAAGTTCCCTCCTGACCATGCACTAGCTTCGTTCCCGCAAACAGGAGGGAGGGAGGAATCTGCTTTCCACATTCAAAACAGCTTCATGTTTGTCTCAGACAGCAAGGAATTAGAATCAGGTTTAGTATCAGTGGCATATGTTGTGAAATTTGTTGTTTTGTGGTAACGGACATTGCAATACATAACGATAAATTACAATAAAAGTACATATACAAGGAAAATTAAATGAAAGAAGTAGTGCAAAAAGAGAGGAAAAAATGCTGAGCAAGTGTTCATAGGTTCATTGTCCATTCAGGAACCTGATGGCAGAGGGGAAGAAGCTGTTCCTAAAACATTGTGAGTGTGTCTTCATGCTTCCTTTTGTTGATGGCAGAAATGAGAGAAGGGCATGTCCTGGTTGATAGGGGTCTTTAATGGTGGATGCTGTCTTTTGTAGGTGTCCTGGATGCTGGGGAGGCTGATGATGGAGTTAGCCGAGTTTACAACTTTCTGCAGCTTTTTCCAATCCTGTGCAGTGGCCGCTCCAAACCGGATGGTGCTGCAACCAGTTGGAATGCTCTCCACAGTACACCTGCAAAACTTTGAGAAAGTCTTTGGTGACATACCAAGTCTCCTCAAGCTTCTAAGAAATTTAGTCCCTTCTTTGTAATATGTTGGACCCAGGTTAGATCTTCAGAGATGTTGAGACCCAAGAAATAGAAACTGTTCACTCTTTCCACTGTTGATCCCTTGAGGAGGACTGGTGTGTGTTCCCTCAACTTACCCTTCCTGAAGTCCACAATCATTTAGTCTTTCTGATGTTGAGTGCAAGATTGTTGTTGCAACACCACTCAATCAGCTGACCTATCTCGCTCCTGTACGCCTCCTCGTCACCATCTGAAATTCCACCAACAATATTTGTGACATTGGCAAATTTGTAGATGGCGTTTGAGCTGGGCATAGCCACTCAGTCGTGGGTGTAGAAAGTGTAGAGCAATGGGCTAAGCGTGCATCCTTGAGGTGTGTCAGTGTTGATTGCCAGTGAAGAAGAGATGTTATATCTGATCTGCACTGACTATAGTCAAGGATCATGGTGCAGAGGGAGATACAGAGACACAGGATTTGGAGCTTGTTGATTAGAACTGAAGGTAAGATTCTGTTGAATGCAGAGCTGTAATCAATAAACAGCAACCCGACATAGGGATTGCTATTGTCCACCTGATCCAAGGCCAAGTGGAGAGCCAGTGAGACCTATTGTGGTCATGGTCAAATTGAAATGGGTCCAAGTCCCTGCTTAGGCAGGAGTGGAACATGGCCATGACCAACCTCACATCATCACAGTGGATGTGAGCACTACTGGGCGATGTTCGTTGAGAGATCTCACCCTGCTCTTCTTAGGCACCTGCAGTACTGTCACCCTCTTGAAGCAGGGGGAAACCTTCAGCTGCAGCAGGTTGAAGATGGCCTTGAACACTCCTGCCGGTCTGTTGGTACAGGTTTTCAATGCCTTACACCAAGGTGGCCCTGATCCTCTTGAAAAATGTTCTGACACCAGCCTCTGAGACGGAGGTCACAGGGTCACCCCACACTGCAGGGATTTGCAAATGTAATTCTATTCTCCCTTCCAAAGCATGCATAAAAGGTGTTGAGCTCATCTGGGAGTGAAATATCACAGTCATTCATGAAGTTAGATTTTGCCTTGTGGGGAGTAATGTCCTGAAAACCCTGGCAGAGCTGATGTGTATCCAATTCCGTCTCTAACTACAAACAGATTTTTTGTTTGCTCTTAAAAGAGACTTCTATATGTTATCACGAGTGAATCTGCAGATGCTGGAAATAAATAAAAAACACAAAATGCTGGCAGAACTCAGCAGGCCAGACAGCATCTATGGGAGGAGGTAATATCGACGTTTCGGGCCGAAACCCTTTATCAGGTTTCAGATAGAAACATTCTATATGTTATTCCTGGACTTCCTGCATGGTTCTGGGTCACCAGCCTTGAATACCACAGACCTAGCCCTCAGGAGACTATGAATCTCCTGGTTCATCCATGGCTTTTGGTTTGGGTGTGTCCAGTATGTTCTTGAAGACACAAACTCAACCACGCAGGTGTCAAGAAGTCGGTAACAACTGTAATGCATTCATTCAGACATGAAGATGAATCCCAGTATACTATCCAGTCCATCTGCTCAAAGCGGTCATGTATGTAAGCGCTCCTCCCCCTCTCTTGACTATACCCATACCTTCTTGATCCTCACCACTGGTGCTACGGTCCTTAGTCTCTGCCAATACGCCGGGAGTAGAAGTACAGCCAGGTGATTGGACTTTCTGTGGGATGGCATAGTAAGTGCTCGAGATGGTGGTGTAACTATGGTCAAGTGTGTTGACTTCTCTGGTTCCACAGGTGATATGTTGGTGATAGTTGTTGGGAGATTTCTTCAAGCTGGCCTGGTTGAAATCACCCACAGTGATAAGTAAGGGATCTGGATGCCCTTGTATGTAACTGCTGATCACAGTGCCCAGCTCTTGCCTGACGTGCACTGTACACCACTACTAGGAGGAAAGGAGGGAGTGGGTGTTGCACAGAGGGTCAGGGGCACATTGGGTGTGGATGGGGCTCCAGGTTGGAGCTGTCTGAGAAACACAGGCCTTTAATAGAGCAGCTGAAAATCCAGGTCAGCTGGTGGGGGATGGAGATCGGCTCCAGAGTCTCTGTGTATATTAACGCAGAGTGCTGCAGTCAGGTTCCCTGTGGGCAAGACAACACAGCACAAGAGAAACACACAGCAGCAGCAGTATTCTGCTGAGCAGGACTTTCTGAATGTGATAGAATAGGGGCATGGAGGAATGCCACAGAGATGGTGTGACCCTCTTGAGGTCCACTCCCTCCTGCATCTCCCAGTCAGGACTTGCTGAGTAATCTGCTTTGTTACTAACTCTTCTGATCCATCAGGGATTTTTAATTGTGCAGTAAATTAAAACAAAACTTTATGCTATGCCAAATATTCATGGCAATCACCACCAGGCTCAACGACAGCTTCTAACCGACTGCTACAGGACCACTGGATGGTCCCCTAAATCAATAAGATGGACTCAACTTCTCTATCTACCTCATTGTGGCCCTACAACCTATTGCTTGCCTGTGCTGCACTTCCTCTGTAACGGCAACACTTTAAAGCACTACAGCACAGAAACAGGCCCTTTGACCCATCTAGTCCATGCTGACCTGCAGGGTTGTCAACCCACACGTGGAACATAGCCCTCTATACCCTTCATATCCACGTGCTTATCAAATTTATAAAGTCATACAGTATTTATTCTGCACTCTTTCCAGTTTTATTTCTGGTTGGCCTACAAATATATTATTTTATTATATGCATTATTATTACTGGGTATTGTTTTTAACCTTGTATTACCTTGATGCACAGTTGAAATGAATTGATCTACGCAGATGGCATTTCACTGGACCTCAGTATATTTGACAATAATAAGCCAACTTAGCAGAATGGGTCATCCCAAGAGATAATCAGATCACCACTACTGCCATGTCTCTCCGTTCCTTCAGAAGGGAGGGAGACAAAGGACAGGAAGTTGTAGGGCAGTTAGCCTGACCAGTGGCAGAATGCTAGAGCCTATTATTAAGGATCAGGTTTTGGGGTTTTAATTTTTATTTGTTAGAGATGCAGCACGGTGACAGGCCCTTCCAGACCAATGAGTCTGCACCACCCAATTACACCCATGTGACCAATTAACCTACTGACCCATGTGTCTTTGAAATGTAGGAGGGAGCTGGAGTAACCAAAGCAGTCACAAGAGAATGTACAAACTCCTTATACAGAGTGGCGTGTATTGAACCCGGGTTGCTCACACGGTAATAGCACTGGGCTAACCATTACGTTACCATACCTCCCCAAAGAGCTTCACTCGAAGGTTCATGACATCACAAACCAAACTCAACATGTTAGAACTCTTCACGCAAATAACAGGCAGGATAGACAAAGGACAGCCAATGGATGTTGTTTACTTGGATTTTCAGAAGGCTTTTGACAAGGTGCTGCACATGAGGCTGCTAAACAAGAGCTGGAAATAAACTAGCCGACTAGCAGAAGGCAAAGAATGGGAAGACAGAGGGCCTCTTCTGGTTGGCTGCTGGTGACAAGTGGCATTCTGCAGGGAATGGTGTTGGGTTCCCTGTGCTTTTTATGTTATATGCCAATGATTTCAATGACCGAATTCATGGCTTTGTGGCTAACTTTGCAGATGACGGAAACGTAGGCTGGAGTGGCAGGTAGAGTTGAGGAAGCAGGGAATCTGCAGAAGGACTTGGGATGTTTAGGAAAATGGACAAAGAAATGGCAGATGGGAGATAGTGTAGCAAAATGAATGGTCATGCGCTTTTGTAGAAGGAATAAAGGCAAAGGCTATTTTACAAATGGGCAACAAGTTCAGAAATCAGAGATGCAAATGGACTTGGGAGTCCCAGAACAGGATTCCCTAAGGGTTAATTTTCAGATTGAGTCGTTGGTAAGGAAGGCAAGTGCAATGTTAGCATTCATTTTGCGAGGATTAGAATATAACAGCAATGATGTAATGCTGAGGCACTTGGAGAATTGCGAGCAGTCTTAGGGCCCATATTCTAAGCAAGGATGTGCTGGCCTTGGAGAGGGTCCAAAGAAGTTGATGAGAACGAGAATGAGAAAGGGTTAATGTATGAGAAGCACCCTCTGTCGTAATGATGCCACACTTCGGTTGGAGGAACAACACCTCACATTGTATCCAATCTGATGGCATGAACATCAATTTCTCGAACTTCCGGTAAATGCTCCCCCACCCGCTTGCCTTCACCATTCCCCTTCCCCTTTCCCTCTTTCACTGCATCTCCTTGCCTGCCCATCCCCTTTCTCTGGCGTTCCTCCCCCCTCTTCTTTCTTCATGGCCTTCTGCCTCTCCTATTAGATTCCCCCTTCTCCAGCCCTGTATCTCTTTCATCAATCAACTTCCCAGCTCTTTACTTCACCCCTCCCCCAGTTTTACCTATCACCATTGTGTTTCTCCCTCCCCTCCCCCCCACCTTTTAACACTATTCCTCATCTTTTTTCTACAATCCTGCTGAAGAGTCTTGGCCTGAAATATCGACTGTACTCTTTTCCGTAGATCTGCCTGGACTGCTGAGTTCCTCCAGTATTTTGTGTGTGTTTGTTGAGGAGTGTTTGATGGCTCTGAGCCTGTACTCAGTGGTACTTAGAAGAGTGAGAGGGGATCTCATTGAAACCTATCGAATATTGAAAGGCCAAGATGTGTTGGATGTGGAGAGGATGTTTTCCCAGACCAGAGTGCACAGCCTCAGGATAGAAGAGTATCCATTTAGAATAAAGACAAGCAGGATCCAGAGGAAGGCAAACATGTGGAATTCATTGCTTAAGCCAGCTGTGGAGGATAAGTTTTTGGACATACTTAAGGCGGAGATTGATAGGAGAAGGCAGGGAATGGCATTGAGAGGGAAAAGCAATCAATCATGATAGTGGGCTGACAGGCATCTTTCTGCTCCTATATCTTATGGTTAGCATGGACTTGTTGGGCCTCTCTCCACGACTCTCACTGCACCCTGGTCACTGATCCCAGGATAAACACATGCTAACATCTGTTTAGCATCAACTCTTGCTATAGAGCAGGTAACACATGGACAACTTGCCTGAAAATGTGCCCAAGCTCCATCAATAGATGTTCAAGGAGAGTAGCTCTCATAGCCAACAGGTAGACAGCATTGTAACCCTATCCAGACTCCAATGTGCAGGGCTGGCACCTGTACACTATTGGGGGCAGCAGGGATGTGCACTGTAACATACTGAAGAAAGCTCTGTACGATGCAGATGGAGAACTGAACACCCTGCTTAATCAGAAATGACCAAAGTACACAGACATTTGGTTCATCACCTTACTCTACAAGAATCTTTTGACCTCAAACAATTCCTATCCCTCAATCCCCCCCAACTGATGATGCTCCAAAAGCTGAGTTTCTCCAGCAGATTGTTTATTGCTCCCAATTACAGAATCAGCAATCTCTTTAGTCTGCATAACCCCCCACCCCCTTTGAAGATTGCTACATTAATGAAAATCCAGTGACAAAGTTCTGCTAATGTAAACTCATTGACTCCATACCAGTTGAACTGAGCAGAGAGTCCCGCCAAGTAGGTCAATGTTAAAACATCAACCCCTCCTGAGCTGTGGACACTACATGCCTGGGCTATTATAGAAGAGGGCATTCCCCTGACCATTTGAGGCCTGACACGCCAAATTGCCAATGGCCAACTCTGCATTTACTTCTGACTACCTGTTGATTAGAGCATCATAATGGATGCCTAGTCTCATTGATCTTACCCAGACCATAGCTGTCCATATACCTCTCATCCATGTACTTATCCAAATTTCTTTTTAAACATTAAATTTGAACCTGCATCTACCACATCTGCTGTCAGTTCATTCCACACTCTGCGTGGTTCCCCTTAAATATTTTACCTTTCACCCTTAACCTATGACCTATAGTTTTAACTTCTTTCAAGCCTGCTTGCAATTTCCCTATCTACATCCCTCATAATGTTGTATATCTCTATGAAATAATCTCCCCTCACTGCCCAATGCTCCAGGGAATAAAGTCCTAACCTACTCAACCCTTCCCTATAACTCAGGTTCTCAATTCCCAGCCATATCTTTGTATTCTATAGACTATTAAGTCACCCAATTTAAGAAGCCTCCTGGTATCATTTCTTTTGGCATTTCTGGTGACATTTTTGCAGTTTCTGTAGCATTTGTCTGTTTTGTATGAGGCCGAGTTGCTAACTCGATGCTCAACCCAGCACGGATGGAAAGAGTGTAAGGAGCCAGCCGGATTCGAACTCGGGACTATTCACCTCAAAGTCCAGTGCTGATGCCACTACACTACCGGCCAGCAAGAAGCCTCCTGAGTTGATGCAAATTGTGTCCTACTGTGTCTACAGGAAACTCCGCTGGGTCTGGATGATGCCACACTCTCAGAGAGGCAGTGGTGAAGGGGACAAGGGACACAGAGCACCACGGATTAAGCATAAAACAAGAACCTGAATTTTCTCAGGGGTGGAACTAAAAGATCATGTGGAACAATTTGAAGACTAGAATATCATAAACGCAAGAGATCCTGTAGATGCTGGAAATCCAGAGCAACACACACAAATTGCTGGAGGATCTCAGTAGATCAGGCAGCATCTATGGAGAGGAATGAACAATCAACATTTGGATCAAGACTCTTCACCAGGACTGGAAAGAAATGGGGTAGAAGCCAGAATAAGAAGATGGGAGGGGGGGGGGAAGAGTACAAGCTGGCAGGTGACGGGTGAGACCAGGTGAGGGGAAAGGAGATGAAGTAAGAAGCTGGGAGGTGATAGGTAGAAATAAAGGGCTGAAGAGTGAGGAGACAGTGGAGAATGGAAGAGAGGGAGGGAGGAGGGGTAATAGAGGGAGATGTTGGTAAATTGGGCAGGTGAGAAGAGAAGGGATATGAGTGGAGCCAGAATGGAAAAAGAGACAGGAGGAAGGAACAGAAATTATTGGAAGCTGGAGAACTTGATGTTCATGCCAGCAAGCTGTAGGATACCCAGGTGGAAATAAGGCATTGGTCTTCCAACCTGAGAGTGGCCAGATCACGACCATAGAACAACATGTCAGAATGGGAGTGGGAAGTAGAATTAGAATGGATAGCCAACAGGAAACACACCTTTTGTGTTGGGCAGAGCGAAGGTGCTTGAGCTTCTTATTCTGGCTTCCTCACCAGAATCGATGAAGGGTCTCAGCCTAAAATGTCAACTGTTCATTCCTTCCCAAAGATGCTGCCTGACCTGTTCAGCTCCTGCAGCATTTTGCTTAATGTTGCTCTGAAGACCAAGAAGTTTAATTTATCTTAATCCCTTCCAACTGGCCATGATATTTTACACATCACAACAGTAACAATTTAAAACCTACAGGACCCTGTGGTTGGTCCTGTGATCAGAGAATGTGTACTGTGATTAATTCTCTCACCATTCCCAGCTGCATATTACTGGATCAGCAGAGAGCAGGTTTATTGGTTTTAGGCAGTGCAAGGGCTTTTCTCAGGACTGCACTAATAAACTCTATGCACATTCATGTGACAGTCATGTCAATTAACAGTGAATAAATCAACCAATTAAAATGAAACTCCAGAACCTACTTAAGGGCTGGTAATGAGCCACAATATGCACTGCGGAGAAAGAACAAACCGTACACACACACACACACACACACACACACACACACACACACACACACACACACACACACACACACACACACACACACAATCTAGCAGTTAACATCATCAGTTTTTTTTCCTGATTTCAGATAACATCCAGCAGAGTTGGCGACATGGGACGGTACAGGAATAGTCATAGCAGATGTGGTGGTGAGTCACAGGGCCCTGAAGATGCCGTTCAATTAGCCACTCTTAATGAAACAGAGTAGATTGGTCAACTCCTGGATGAAGGATGCCAGACGCTATCAGTTTGTGCTGCTTCTTCTGGTAATTATACAGCGAGTGTCCTGCTGGAAGCACCCAGATGACCCTTCCCCTTCCCCTCCCCCCCTCAGCTCACAGGTAAAGTGGATTCCCAGGAAATGCTTTCACTTGTGGCCAAGTCCAATAAATCCAAGAGGAACTTGGAGGACATTAGATTTACAGGGAATATCCAAATTAAACTAAGAGAATTTGCAATCGTTCAGCAACAGGCAACGCAACACCCAGACTAAACACAGGAAACCCCCACGAGCAGCAAGGCAATTGATGCACCATCAATAACTCACTCTGACGTAAAGGCGAGATATCGGCTTTTATTGACTGGAAGAAGGAACAAGTAGTGGTTGACCACCATACTACATCCTGGAGACTGAGAGGCCGGGCTCAGGCCTCAATCGCCTTTATACAGGGGTCTGTGGGAGGAGCCACAGGAGCAGTCAGCAGGGGGCGTGTCCAGACAGGCACACGTAGTTCACCACAGCAATAATGACCAGGTAAGGTGTTAACTTTATTGTGTTGATTGAGGGATTAAAACACCAGAACATCAGGATCAGTCCACATCCTGTTTCCATAATAAGATCCATGGGATCCTTTCCTCGAGACTACACTGAAGTGGCAGCTAGCTACTTGTGCTCACATCTGCAGTGCCTGAATTTACTTCACGGCGAGCTGGAGGAGTTTGCGACACATGGAGAAGTGGAAGAAACTGCTGATGGCTGTAGGATGAACCTGTGACCATCAGGCTCCTGAACTGATTTGGGTAACTTTACTCACCACAACTCTGAACTGATCCCTCAACCTCCAGACTATTTCAAGGACTCTACAACTCAGGTTCTCTGTATTTTTTTTTCAATTGCTCAATTTGTCCTTTTTTGCACATTGGTTATCTGTCAGTCTTTGTTTATGTATAGTTTTTCATAAATTCTTTTGTATGTCTTCAATTTCCTGTAAATGCCTGCAAGTAAATGAACCTCAAGGCCGTAGGCGGTAATATACACTCAGTAGCCACTTTATTAGGTGCACCTGTACAACGCTCATTAATATAAAAATCTAATCAGCCAATCGTGGCAGCAACTCAACGCATAAAAGCATGCAGACATGGTCAAGAGGTTCAGTTGTTGTCCAGACCAAACATCAGAATGGGGAAGAAATGTGATCTAAGTAACTTTGACTGTGGAATGATTGTTGGTGCCAGACAGGGTGGTTTGAGTATCTCAGGAACTGGTGATCTCCTGGGACTTTCACACATAACAGTCTCTAGAGTTTACAGGGAACAGTGCAAAAACAAAAACAAAAAAAAATCCAGTGAATGGCAGTTCCATGGACAAAAACACCTTGTTAGTGAGAGAGGTCAGAGGAGAATGGCCAGACTTGTTCAAAACTAACAGGAAGGTGACAGTCAATCAAATAACCACGCATTACAACTGTGGCACGCAGAAGAGCATCTCTGAATGCACAATACCTAGTACCTTGAAGTGGATGGGCTCCAGCACCAGAAGACCACAAACGCACACTCACTGGCCACTTTGTTAGATACAGGAGGTATCTAATAAAATAGCTACCGAGTGGACATATACCTTGATGATAAAATTTACTTGGATTCTGACAGAGTTGAAGTGGTCCAGGGTGAAGCGAAATACCACCACTGCCCTGCTAGCCCGACTGGTTCAGTAATAAAGGGCCCCAGCAGCACTAATGTAAAAGCACTCAGGGAGAGCCCATCTCACAGTGCAAGCGGGGTCAATTCTGACCTTGGCTGCTGTCTGTCAGGCGTTTCCATGTTCTGCATGTAGCTCCCAAGTGCTCCAGTTTGCTCCCATGTCCACCAGACCTGCTGGCTGGCCGGTTAGTCAGCTACTGAACAGGTGTAGGTGGGTGGTCTGAGAAGGGGTGTCTGCAAGGGAACTCATTACAGGAAAGACTCAGTGCTCTCAAAGTTAGCATTGACTCATCGGGCTGAACCACTGCCTTCATTGATCTTGTGAAATATAAAATGTAGAATGAATAATTGGACAAGATGCCAATGAAAACCCTTCAGCAAGAATTAACACATTCAGCAGAGAGAAGCAAGCCAGATTTAAACAGGGGATGTTATGAGTTTGCAGGGTAAATAAGATATCCAAAGGCTTTGTTAAACAGAACTGTCACCCCCTATTAATTGGCAGAAGGTTCGCTACTGCCTGGCTGCGACAGCAATGTCTGTTTAATCCCCAATGCTTGTCTGGGGTTATCAAATATTTATTGCTTCACAGTGCTGCTGCTTAAAAGATCTAGAAGAATCCAATAGTTTATGCACTAGTGTTACCAGGGATGCCTGGGCTGTCTGGCGCTGGTGATGAGGGAATTTTACAAGAGGAAAGGTTGGTCACAGATGGAAACCAGTGGCCAAATGAGCAGTGCAAATCATGGAGGGAGCTCGAGCCCCGGTTTACAGATACTGCCACTACAATTGAAATGGATCAGGCTGGCTACACTGACAGCAGAACAGGATTGCTGAGGCAGTGTTCTCGGGCCCAGTGTACAAAGTAGGAACAGGTTGCAGAGTGGTACTTCACAGTAATATCAAGTGCATCTCTCCTTTTTAAAGATCTGTGCTTCATTTCCAGGGAGGACGAAACTGTGGGTGTGTGCTGAGCAGTTTAAAGAACCAATCCCAACATCCGGCCAGGAAAACAACATCCTTAACAGAGCAAAGGTCCCTCTACACTGCCTCAACATAGGCGGGCACAGTATGGGATAAATACCGTGACCTCACTCCCAGCTCAGCAGCAGAACTTTAGTGGGGAAAACTTGTTCAACTTTTGCCTAATCTCACAGTCAAACCCATCCAATGCACTGGTCACTCAAAAATCTTCTCAGCAGGTCTAGTTGGAAGCAAATGATAATTCTTTTGGTGATGTGAGTGCAAGGCTGTGTAGGGAAATGTGTTCAAACTGAGCAGAAACACAGCAAGCCCATGGGACATGTGTAAACTCGCTACGTGGGACATACCTACAATGTTAAACATAATGGATACCTGAGGATATCCACCTGACATAATCAAAGTCTGTGGACGATGGAAGACACCTCCAGCTTTGTATACTCTAGCAACAGTGATCACTCCGAACCACTCTGTAATCCGAGGAATGCCAACATGAACCAGAGCTCAGGATTCACTAGGGCACCTTCAAAAATTTGTGTCAGTGAGATGGAACTCCAGCCACCGGCCTCTGATCCTGAAATTGTACTTGGAGGGGAAGATTAGCTCAGAGAAACTCTCCAAAAATACTTGGCACCTTTTAAGGCTTTGAGTGATCAAATTTTTAAAAAAAATCAAGAACACGAGAGATTCTGTAGATGCTGGAAATCCAGAGTAACACACATGTAACATTCAGACCTCTCCATACACATCCTTCCTCTCATTTCTCCTCGACTGAAAGCCTGCCAAAAGCCCGGTTCCCAGACATACAAGAAAGAATAACGTCTCCCACTGGTTAGCTGCCCGTTATCTGTAGTTATAACCCAAACATTGCAGCTACAGAGAAACCCTTACATCAGCAGTTAGCATTACAGAGAAACCATTTCATTAGCCTTAGCAGTTAACATTACCAAGAACCCTACACACACAAAACGCCTAAGGAACTTATCAAATCAGGCCACATCTATGGAAGGGAAAAAAAAAACAGTCGATATTTCAGGCTGAAACCCTTCATAATACCTGAAAAGGAAGAGGGCAGAAATCAGAATAAGGAGGGGGAAGAAGTACGAGCTGACAGGTGATAGGTGGCAGCAGGTGAGGGGGACGATGGGTGGGTGGGTGAGTGGTGTGGCGGGGAATGCTTGGAGGTGAAGAGGAAGAAGAAAAAGTTACATTTCTTAGCAACATGCAAAGGAGGAACTCAGGCAGCATCTATGGATAATCGGCATTTTAGACTGAGATCATTCATCAGAGGGGAGATGGTACAGAAAAGTGGAGGGAAGGGGTGGAGCAAGAGGTGATGGGTGATAGGTGGATCGTTGGGGTGGGGGAGATGTGATAGGCTAGTAAGGGAGGGGGAGAGTACAAACGATATCAGGAGCTGGGAGGTGATAGGTGGAAGGAACAAAGAGTTGGATAGGAGAAGAGAATGGAGCAAGGAGTAAAGGGAAGGAGGAGGGGTGGAGGAGTGAGTAGGTGAAGATGCAGATGGAGATGGAGATGGTGAGGAAAGGGAAAGAGACACCAGGTGGATCAAGAGACAGAAAGGTAATTGGGCGAAAAGGGACTAAGTGGGAGCAGTTTTCAGAAGTTTGTAAATATCAACAGGTTGGAGGCTGCCCAGACGGAATATGAGGCGCTAATTGGTGAATTAAGTATTTTAGTTGCTTGTGAGTTTTATTTTTAATTTTTTAAATTTTGTTTATAGTTGTGACATTACCTTGGAGATGCTGAGTTTATTTTGGAGATAGCTTGCACATGTTGGGTGTAAGTGTTAAACACAAGAGATTCTGCAGATGCTGGAAATCTACAGCATCACACACAAGATGCTGATGGAACTCAGCAGGTCAGGCAGCCTCTATGGAAATGAATGAACAGAACAGTTTCTTGAAGTGTCTTGGCCCGATATGTTAACTGTTTATTCCACTGCATGGTGAGAATAATGCTGCTATCCTGGTGTTCCTGCTGGGACTCTGCCCAGCCATGGGCTGAATACTGTGTCTCGTCATTGCCCTACAGCTCCACGCAGTAACCTGCAGAACCTCAGGTATTTTAAAATTAATGGATAGAACGAGCACTTCTGTACTTTCCAGTGTCTCCCCCCCCCCCCACCCCACTTCAATGGCACATATGAGCAGCAATGTATTGAGAACGTTCCACCAGAAATGGCAGTCCAGCCCTCCCGTTCACACAGAACTTTGGAGCTTCTCTCTCCACCAGGACAATCCCCCCCACCCCGCCAAAATCCCTCTTGGTCAGGATTCCAGTATTTCCCACTCCACACCTGGGAAGCACTACTTTTACAAACCAACCCTCTGTACCCAACCCAGCAGCTCAACACATGGGCCTCACCCTGTCATGGAACAAGAAGGCACCTTGAACAGGGCAAGGGCTAGCTGAAGCCAAATGGTCACCTGCTGAATATTGGCACATACAAAAACATGCCCTAGCTGTGACTGATCTCTCCAGAGCCACATGGCGACAATCCAGAGGACAATGGATTGGTTTTGGCCCACTTCTCATTAAAGCTGAGATGACAATTTCTGCTGCTCAAAATGTACAAAAGAAGACACCTTTCATGTCTCTCAGGGACAGTGACATTCAAGAACAGTTGTGTGGTTTGGGTAGATTTGACAGCCTGCAGTGCTGGAGGCATGGTTCAGCTTTGGTTTGGTGGGGGTGGCTTGTCCTGGTCCCTCTCACCTCACGCTCCAGAACAGAGCCAAGTGATTCAGGAGAGAAAGCACTTTTCCAGATAAATTCTGCCCATGTGAAAAAACATTTCCTCAAAAAGGTGAGGAAACTGGAGCCTAGCGAAACACTCAAGTTAGAGTTTTCAAAATGGGCACGTGATTGGTAGGCATATGGAGGGCTATGATACCAGTGCTGGTCCATGGGAATTGGCAAGTGAAATGGTCCAGCACAGATTAGATGGGCCAAAGGGCCTGGTTCTGTGCTCTATGGCTGTAGAAGCTAGAGATTTTTTCTGAGCTGAAGACAGCGAGGTTCCTGGCACTGAGTGCAGACACAGAGAGGTTGCTTCCTTCTGTTGCTGCAGAGGTGGCACTGCTGATGCACACAGCCCAATGGTTCTGCAATGCCCAGCAGTAGGAAAGAAACCTCATCACCTTCCATGATTCTCTCTCCAAGTGGCAGTGGACGTCAGGCACAACTATTGAGGAGGAAAGCAGGTCAGAGGTAGAGAGTGCTGGTCTGGGGGGGTAACAGGAGCCTTCACTTGGTATGCTCTTCCTGTTTCTCTGTCCTAGAACTGTTCTCATATCGTGATGGTGGTTTCGAGCAGCAAGCTTGGGAAAATGAATCAGAATTAGGTTCATTACCATTAAGTATGTTGTGACAACAGCAGTTTTCTGGCAGCAGTGCAGTGCCAAATTAAAAAAAAAACACTCTCAGTGACAATGAATAGTGCAAAAAGGGGAGCAGTGAGATAATCTTCATGGACCATTCAAACATTTGATGGCAGAGGGGAAGAAGTCTGTGGGGACCACAGCTGGCATGGAATGACTGTGCATGTACAGCAGGTATTGCCACGAGATGAACACTGTGCAAGACCAGGCCTGGGTAAAAATTTCACAAAGTGCAGGAGAAGGCAAGAACACACGGTGCGTTGGCCAGACATGGGAGTGAAAGCGTGCAAGCTGATGGATTGAATCACCAAGTCTCACTGAGAGCTTCTGCTAAGTCTTATTTAATTAGAGTAATTTATTTTTAAATCAATAGAAAGCCATGCATAAAGGCCAGTAGCTATGCCATCACCGATTAATTAGCTATGAATTCACAGAAAGGATAACTATTAGCAAAGTTCAAGGACATCACAGTAAGCATGTTCAGCAGTCTCTTTGACTTCCATACACAAACATGTGTTCAATATGATGCCAAGGGTCAACCCGATCCCATGCTACATTCCAGAGATCCATAACAGATAACACTATTATAGCCACTGCTGTCTGTAAAGAGTTTGCACGTTCTCCCCCTTGACTGCAAGGGTTTCTTCGGGGTGCTCTGGTTTCCTCCCACATTCCAAAGGCGTGCGGGTTAGGGTTAATAAGTTGTGGGCACGCTTTGTGGGTGTCAGAATCTTTGCTGATTTGATTTAAAGTAAGTGACACATTTCACTGTATGTTTCGATGTGCATGTGACAAATAAAGCGAATAATCTTCAGTTAAGTTTTCAGTGTACTATATGATAGAAGCCAAACACATTAAAAGGTGAATGGTTACAGGATGCACAGGAAGCTTCGATCTGTGAGCTGCCAGGTGCTGCCTGTGTAAGACATGTACAGGAGGAGAGATGTCCAGATAGACACAATGGGTTCCAGCGCTGTATGACACCCACTTTGACACTTCTGCACATCTGTAGCCCATGAATTGTGCCAGCAACTCATGTAGAAACAGGCTTTCATGAAGTAAGTGAGGCGTGAGTTTGAAGCCTGGATATTCTTGCAGAGCCTCCTTCAAGAATTTAAATTGGACCTCAGTCCTTCCACCTTACTTCAATGTGGGTCTCATTGGGACCCTCAACAGTGCACTCCAGACTCAACATCCCCCTACCCTGCACCCAACCAAATACAGCACCCAGAGGACATTCTCAACTTTGTCAATCACTAAACAGCTAATGACAGCTCTCCTACCATCCTGATAACTGATCTAACCATCCACCTACACAAGTTCCAACTCCTCTCCCCATTCCACCACTACAGAATTGGTGGAGAAGACTCCATCGGGGACATCTTTAAAAGTATATCATCAAGGACCCCCACCACCCAGCATGTGCCCTCTTCTTATTGCTACCATCAGGGAGGAGGTAAGGGAGCCTGACGACACACACAACATTTTAGCAACACCTTTTCCCCCTTTGCCATCAGCTTCTGAATGAACTGAGCACAACCTCACTATTTTTTCTGTCTGCATTACTTACCAATTTTTTAACATGCATTTCCTATTATAATTTACAATTATATATCTTGCACTGTAAAGCTGCTGCTGCAAAAAAAAAAATTCATGGCATATAGCAGTGATAATAAACTAGATTCTGATGCTGCAGAGGGGCCAGGCCACTGTCCCTGCTGGATTTTGCCCTTGTCTTGTGGTGAGCTGCTCAACACTTAGGTGCACAGCTTTCACCTATAGTAGGCTGAAACGAGCCTGCCACTCTGCTACATTTCCCAGCTCTTGTATTTTCCTTGGAAACTGCAGCAGTTTTTACATCTCATGCTAAAAATATCCATCAAATGAATCATCGGATAACAGCTTCCGAAATTGTCGGAACATATACAACCAGGCCCAATTAAATCCGGCTGTTATACATAGCATTTAGGTGGGACACCCAAACACAGCAGCTAAACATTACTCTGAAATGAACACTGAAGAGCCCACTCACAATTGTACAATGATCCATTTATGAATTGAAGAGATTTCAAATGAGAAACCAAGCCTGTCAATGCTGGCACCCTGACTCTAAAATCAGCCAATCAGAGGAGAATTTAATCCAGAGTAAAGGCAATGTAGCAAGGCAGGGATCTAGTCCAAGAATTCAGGTGCTTTGTAGCTTGAACATATGATGTATGTTACACACTCGAATCCAATCCTTGTCACACACCAGTCCTTATTGAGGGGACAGCAGTGGAAACTGTGAGCAGTTTCAAGATCCTGGGTTTCAACATCTCTGAAGATCTATACTGGGCCCAGCATATTGATGCGTTTACAAAGAAGGTACACAAGCAGCTATATGTCATCTGGAGTTTGAGGAGTTTTCTGATTGGTGCGATCTGTTAGTTTTTCATACGAGGGAGAGGGGTTCGGTATTTGGGGTTTGATGTTCTTGTTGCTGTTTGGCGCGATCTGTTAGTTTTTTGTGCATGGGAGGGGTTGGGGGTTAATGTTCTTATTGCCCTTTCTGCGCAGCACAATCTGCTAGATTTTTTGTGCGAGGAAGGAGTTGGGGATTTAGGGATTAATGTTCTTGTTTCCATTTCCATAAGGCGTAATCTGTTAGTTTTTTGTGCGGATTGAGGGGGGGGGTGGGGGTTTAGGGTTTGTAATATTTGTTTTTTTTGTGCGGGTGGAGGGGGGTTATGTTTTTCTTTGATTGACATCCTTGATGTTCTTTGTTTCATGGCAATCTGGAGAAGATGAATCTCAGACTTGTCTACTGCATACGTACTTTGATAATAAATGAAACTTTGAGATTTGGTATTTCACCAAAGACTACAGATGTATCACGGAGAGCATTCTAACTGGTTGCATTACAGTCTGCTATGGAGCAGCCACTGCACAGGATCTGCAGAGAGTGGTAGGCTCAACCAGCTTCAACAAGGGCTCTAGCCTCCCCACCGTCGAAGACGTCTTCAAAAGACGATGCCTCAGAAAAGTAGCATCCATCTTTAAAGACCCTCCCCCACAAAGGACAAGCCCTCTTCTCACTGCTACCATCAAAGAGGAGGCACAAAAGACTAACGACACACATTCAATGTTTCAGGAACAGCTTCTCCCCTCTGCCATCAGGTTTCCAAATGGACAATGAACTCATGAACACTCTCTCATTATTTACTTTTAATTTGTGTTGTTATTATAATTAGAGTATATTTTATGTATTGCTCTGCACTGTGACACAAAACAACAGATTTCACAACATATGTCAGTGATAATAAGATATAAGACAACAGTTGGAGCAGAATTGGGCCATTCAGCCCATTGAGTCTGTTCTCCTATCTCATCATTGCTGATTCATTATCCCTCTCAATGTCATTCCCCTGCCTTCTCTTTGTAACCTTTGACACCCTGAATAATCAGTAAGTTACCAATCTCTGCTTTAAATATACTCAATGGCTTGGCTTCCACAGCTGTCTGTGGCAATGAAATCCATAGGTTCACTACCTTCTGTCTTCCTTACCACTGACTCGACCTGCAAGTTAACCTTTAGGGAACGTTGCACAAGGATTCCCAAGTCGCTTTGCACCTCTGATTTTTAAATTTTCTCCCCATTTAGAAAATAGTCTATGCCTTTATTCCTTTTATCCTTTTAGCAAAGTGCATGACCATTCACTTCCTTACACTATAGTCCATCGGCCACTTCTTTATCTATTCTCCCAATCAGTCTAAGTCCTTCTGCAGACTTCCTGCTTTCTCAACACTACTTGTTCCTCCACTTGGCCACAAAGCCATCAATTCCATCATCCAAATCACTGACATATAACGTGAGAAGAAGGGGTCCAGATACCGACCACTGCTGAACACCACCAGTCACCAGCGGTAAAGACTCGCTTTATCACCCACTCATCGTCTCCGGCCAGTCAGCCAAATTCTATTGATGCTAGTATCTTTCCTGTAATATCATTATCTTGTTGAGCATCCTCATCTGTGGCACCTTGTCAAAGGCCTTCTGAAAATCCAAGTAAACATCCACTTCCCCTTCTTTGTCTACCCTGCCTTTTATTTCCCCAAAGAATTTGAACAGATATATCAAGCAAGATTTCCCCTTAAGGAAACTATGCTGACTTTGGCCTATTTTATCATGTGCCTTCAAGTAACCCGAAATCTCATCCTTAATAATGGACTTCAACAACTTCCCAACCATAAAGTCAGGCTAACTGGGCTATAATTTCTTTCCTTCTGCCTCCCTCCCTTAAACAGTGGAGTGACATTTGCAATTTTCAAGTCCTCTGCAACTATTCCAAAAACCGGTGATCATTACCAACGCCTCCACAATCTCTTCAGCTATGTCCATCAGAACCCTGAGGTACAGTCCATCAGGGCCAGGTGACTTCTCTGCCTTCAAACTCTTCAGCTTCCCAAGCCTAGTAATAGCAACAATAATCACTTCTGCCCCTTAACACATCTCAAATTTCTGGCATACTGTTGGTGTCTTCCAAAGTGAAGTCTGATGCAAAGTACTTACTAGGTTCATCTGCCATTTCTTTGTCCCTCATTATTTCTTCTTCTGCGTCATTTTACGGTGGTCCAATATCCACTCTCGCCTCTCTTATACACTTTAAATACCTGAAAATAGCTTTTGGCATCCTCTTTGATATCATTGGCTAGCTTTTCCTCATATTCAATCATTTTTTCCTACTGGTTTTTTTTGTTGCCTTCTGTTGGTTTTTAAAAGCTTCCTATCCTCTACCTTCCCACTGATTTTTGCTGTATCATATGCCCTCTCTTCTTCTTTCATGCTGTCTTTGTCAGCCATAGATGCCACATCCTTCTTCATCTTCGGAGATATCAATCCTGTACCTTCCGAATTTCTCCCAGAAACTCCAGCCATTACTGTCCTACCATCATCCCTGCTGGTGTCCCTTTCCAATCAACTTTGGCTGCTCCTCTCTCATGGCTATGTAATTCCCTTTACTCCACTGTAATACTGATGCATCTGACTTTATCTTCTCCCTTTCAAACTTCAGGGTGAATTCTAACATATTACAATCACTGCCTCCTATGGGTTCTTTTACCTTAAGCTCCCTAATCAAATCGGTACATTACACAAGTCCCACTAGGGCGGGGGTCGGCAACCCGCGGCTCCGGAGCCACATGTGGCTCTTTTACGTCTGTGCTGCGGCTCCCTGTTACTTTGGGAAATAATTGGTTGTGGCGACCCTTTTCCTGGCACATCCGAACCGACTCACAATTAGATAGCCTACGGGGGTTTGCGAGCACAGAGCTTTGGAGCCTCTGCGCCATGGGGGGCAGGTTGAGGAAGGCTTAAAAGTGAGGCTGAAGATTTCGAATAAGGTTTTTTCCTTCGACTGCAGTTACCGACTCCGTGTCGTAATTTTAGCGCTGCGTGTAGCACACCGCTACATGGTCAGTATTTAATTAAAATGTATTTTATGTTAGTTTGTTAGTTTTTGAAATGTAAATCTAAATTTGAAGATTATGGTGATCTTGTACAATCTAAATAAGATGTTGTGGCGACCCATTTCCTGACACATCCGAACCGGCTCACAATTAGCCAGCGTTCAGGCTAAGGGAGATAGCCTACGGGGGTTTGTGAGTACGTGTCTTTTGCAGCATCCGCGCCCATGGGGGGCGGGTTGAGGGAGGCTTAAAAGCAAGGCTGTTTAGTTCGAATAAAGCTATCTTTGACTGCAGTTTACTGACTGCGTGTAGCAACCGCTACGTGTTTTTATCGCTGGCTGTCCAGTGGGGAGGTGCTGAAACGCTTTGTCGCGTGTCTGGAAGAAGTGAAAACTTTCCTGGGCAGCAAAGGGCTCAACTTTCCTGAGCTGGAACAGCCAGAGTGGCTGGAAAAGCTACACTTCATGGTAGACATGACAGCGCACCTGAACACGCTGAACACAGCTCTTCAACGGGGTAAGGACGTACAGCCCTGCACATGTTGGAGGATGTTTTGGCATTCGAGCGCAAGTTGACGTTGCTTGCCAGAGATTTACAGAAAGGCACATTGTCTCACTTGCCCAATTTGAGAGAGTTCAAACAATGTCACGACATGATAAATTCGGAGTATTTACATTCTGCAATCATCGCAATGCAAACATCGTTTGGGAAACGCTTCTGTGAGTTCAGAGAGGAAAAAAGCACATTATCCTTCCCGGTCACTCCCCTAAGCATCGATCCATCCCTACTGAATACGACTGCATTGTCAGGTGTGAGTCAACCTGAACAAGTATGATAAATATTTTAATTGCCTATTATTTTACGTATATTCATATGTTTTCATTGTTCAGTGAAATAGTCCTTTTATTTTTCAGGCTGACAGCTGGCTGATGTTATTTTTGATTTGCTGCTGGCGGCAAATTTAAGTTTGGCGTTTTTCATAAATACAAGAAGGACTCAAATAGACGTTGAGTATTTTACTTAAAAGTAACCTTTAACCTAACGTCTTTTTTTCGGAGTTCAAAATGTTTCTGTTGCATGCAGAAATGTAATTTCGTTTTCTCTGCAGGAGTTCATCAATTTCATAAATGCAACACATTATAGTTTGTTTATACATAGCATAAAGGCAAAACAAAACGTTGTATGCAGTGTTATTTCATTTTAAATGTCAAACGGGTTTTGCGGCTCCCAGTGTTTTCTTTTCTGTGGGAAACGGGTCCAAGTGGCTCTTTCAGTGGTAAAGGTTGCTGACCCCTGACCTAGGGGAATCAACTATTCTGCATTGGAAGATGTGTAATGTCGTTGTCTTCGTCATCATCATCATTATGTGCCATGTCATCAGAGAGCCAACAACCCCGGACATTCTCTCTTCTCCACTCTCCCACTGGGCAGAAGATACAAAAGCCTGAAAGCACATCCCACCAGGGTCAAGGACAACTTCTAACCCACTGTTATAAGAATAATGAATGGTTCCCTAGGTGGACTATTGACTTCACAATCTACCTCATTATGGTCATGTGCCTTATTGATTACCTGCACTGCACTCTCTCCCTCTTTGGCTTTTGCACTTTATTCTACATTCTGTTACTGTTTTACCTTGTACCTCCTCAATGCACTGTGCAGTGAATTGATCTACATATATGCCAAACAAGCTTTTCACTGCATCCTGACACATATGACAACAGTAAACCAAACCCAGTTTCAGTTTCTGTTTCATACAGAGCCCACAGACCATCATCTCTCGGCACAGAGGGATGGCCAGGTCCAGGAGAAAACTTGTAGACACAACCACCACCCAACCTCTCCGTGACTGATGTTTGTGCTCTGGCAGAAGTGCTCCAATATCATGAACATCAGAAATTGAGGCAAGAGGCCATTCAGTCCATCAACAAGATCATTTTATCTCAGCCCCACTTCACTGCACTAAAATCATATTTCTTAATCTCTGTCATATCCATCTCTCAGTGACTGAGCTTCTATGGCCTCCTGGTGTGGAAGTGCCAAAGATTCACAACCCATTGTGTGAATCTCTCTCTGGAAAGGAGAAGCCCTGTACTGAGACAGTTACATTGGCTTTAGATCTCCCTACATCCTCCAGTGCCAGTGTCAACCCTGCATATAACCATTACAATTTTGTACGTTGCTGTGAAATCATCTCTCATTCTTCCAAACAGTTGAGAATTAAGGTCCCATCTGCTGACATTACAAATCTGTGTATTTGCCCCAATAGTTTTGCAGGCCAATGTTTACAGCACTCCCATTTTGCAAGTGTAACCACCAATCTTCAGGCCATGGTTGGAACCCTCATGTCTCCACTCACCTGCTCACACTCACTCTCCTGCAGCCACTGCCCCTTACATCAGGCAGGCAAATGAATGATGTGCTGGGGAGTTAAATCCACTCACATTGCCCTAATGCCAGTCCCAAATCTGCTGCCCACTCAGTGTGTCCAGAATGCCTTGCGAATGGCACAGACTTAACTGGGTAAGATGAGTTCTGGAGGTGTGAAGTTTCTAAGAGCAAAGGGGCTAAAGTTTGCTATTCACCCCCAGATGGACACAAACCCTCTAGGGGCACAACTGTGCTGCTTTAACAGGAGTAACACATACAAAATGCTGGAAGAATTCAACATGTCAGACATGTTGAAAGGAGTCAATGTTTCTGGCTGAGACCCTTCATCAGGACTGGAAAGGAAGGGGAAAGAAGCCAGAATGTGAAACAGGATCTCGTGCTTTCCTGGAGAAATCGGTGGTAGCAGAAAACTGCATTTGCCACGGCCATGGGAGTGACTTCGATGGCACAAAACTACCGTGCCGTGCCAATGGCTTTTGGGACTGCCTGGTGAAGGAAGCCATTGAAATAAAACTAGAGGAAAATAATTTTAACAAAGGTGAAGGTCTTGTTCTAAGTGAGAACTGGATTTCGATTGTAACCAAGGTGGGAGAGCAAAAACCTGATTGGATGAGGACCAACCAATCAGGACGAATGGACTATGGGGGTATAAATATCACATGCCCAGACATCATCCCTGATGAAGATGGCAGAGCTTGTCATCAGAACATCGGTTATAATCTGTAACTGTACATACCTGGAAGCCCAGGAAGAATTTATTCATATAAGCCAGAATGTGTTTATAATTTGCTTTAACAGGATCCTCTTTCCTGCATCAAATGCATTGGAAATATTGAAATCAGTCATCACATGAGCAGAGGAGAGAAACCAAGATCAAAATAATTCTAACAGTCTCCACAGATTTCACAGCAGAGTTAATTAGCAAGCAGAACTACAACAGACATCTCTGCTTTGTGCATTTGCTCCTCTGAAATAGGTTGAGAGCAGAATTTCCTCCCCCCGCCCTCCTCAAAGTCAAAACTTTAGTAAACTGTGGAATACCAGTGGTGGTTTTCGTAAACACAATAACACTGTTCACTAACAGTGAGAAGACCTCTCAACTGAGAGCTGAAAGTTTGACATGAAACATAGATAATAGGTGCAGGAGTAGGCCATTTGGCCCTTTGAGCCTGCACTGCCATTCAGTATGATCATGGCTGATCATCCAATTCAGATCCCTGTACCTGCTTTCTCTCCATACCCCCGATCCCTTTAGCCACAAGGGCCATATCTAACTTCCTCTTAAATATAGCCAATGAACCAGCCTCAACTGTTTCCTGTGGCAGAGAATTCCACAGATTCACCACTCTCTGTGTGAAGAAGTTTTTCCTCATCTCGGTTCTAAAAGGCTTCCCCTCTGTGACCCCTCGTTCTGGACTTCCCCAACATTGGAAACAATCTTCCTGCATCTAGTCTGTCCAATCCCTTTAGAATTTTATATGTTTCAATAAGATCCCCCCTCAATCTTCTAAATTCCAGTGAGTCTTAGCCCAAGTCTAACACCACATGCCAAGTCTTAGCCCAGTCTAACAAACCACATTCTGGTGCTGCATCAGTTCAGCCATTAGGGTCCAACCCAAAATATCGCCCATCCCTTTGCTCCACAGGCACTGCCTGACTCATTATTCCTCTACAGCTTAAATGTGCTTCAGATTCCAGCATTTGTAGCCTCATGTCACAAATCATACATTGAAAAAAACCCAGCTGAAATCAAGTCAAATCCCGATCACTGGAACGTGACTGTGGGATGCAAGATTCCACAACAGAGAGGTTTGACTTTTGTAAACTGACTGTAGCACCTCGCTTTGTACAAGTAGAGACAGCAATTCAGTATTGGTCACTCTTCCCTTTCTGTGCTCCTAGCCTGACAGGCACAACCTCCCCAGATGACTGAGTGCAATCACTCTATCAACTTTCTGCAAGACCACCTCTCTGTCTCCTGCACCCCAAGGAATAAAGCCCTAGGTTGACAAACCTCTCCCCATAACTCAGTCCCTCAAGTCTCGACAATATCCTTGTAAATCTTTTCCACACTTTTTCTACCAGAGTGATCAAAACTGAACGCAATACTCCAAGTTTGGCCTCACCAGCACACTGTAGCATCACCTCTCAGCTGTTACACTAACTGATGAAGGCCAGAGTGCTACAAGCCTTCTTCACCATCCTGTCTACCTGCGACCCTACTTTCAGGGAACCATGTATGTATACTCCAAGGTCTCTGTGTTCTACAACACTCTACGTGGACATTTTCAAAAGGTGGTGGCATCCTTCATTGAGGATCCTCACTATCCAAGACATAGGAGCAGAATCAGGCCACTTGAGTCTGCTCTTCCTTTCCATCGTGGCTAATTTATTATCCTTCCCTCAACAACATTCTCTTGTCTTCTAATTACAGACCTCCACTTTAAATGTACCAGCGACTTGGCCTCCACTGTCATCTGTGGCAATGAATTCCACAGATGCACTCACTGGCTGGGACATGTTCTCTTTTCATGACTACGATCAGGTACAGGAGCCTGAGCACCCCACTCAACGTAGAGTTTCAATCGTGCACGAGCTAACAGCAACGTTGAAGTCAGCACTTAGCAGACCAAAAGAAAGAATCGAGCTACTAGAAAAGGCCAATGTCGTCTACAAAATCCGATGCAGGGACTGCAGCAAATATTACATCGGCCACACTGTCTACAAGGATCCAAGAGCACCAACTGGCTGTAAAACAGCAAGGCCAACTCTCCCTCGTCTCTACAGATGAAGATTGACAGGGTTCTACTGGGTATCACTGAAAGTCATGGCACCAGCCAACACGAGCATGCAAGAGAGTTTCTAGAAGTGTGGTTTTCCATGAACAATTCTCTAAACAAACATATAGTCTTCCATTCTATTTATGAGCCGACGTGGGCAAAATGCACAGAGATCGCCACACAGACAAACAGCGACGAGACTTCCTCCCCACATCACAAATGAGTTTCCAAAATGGCATCCAATTAGCTGACTAAAAAGTATATAAAAGCCAAGCGTTCAGAGAACACTCCACAATCAACGGTGCTCTGACAATGTCTCCTCACGTGGGGATGAAACATGCAAGTAAATTTCCAAGATCAGAGAACAACTGAATCCAGCCCTCAACCAACATTTTAGGAACAGCTTCCTCCCCTCTACAATCAGATTTCTGAATGGTCTATGAACCCATGATCACCACCTCACCACGTATTTAACTATATAACCATATAACAATTACAGCATGGAAACAGGCCATCTCAGCCCTTCTAGTCTGTGCCGAACGCTTACTCTCACCTAGTCCCACTTACCTGCATTCAGCCGATAAACTCTCCCATTCCTTTTCTGTCCATATACCTATCCAATTTTACTTTAAATGACAATATTGAATTTGCCTCTACCACTTCTACTGGAAGCTCATTTCATACAGCTATCACTCTGAGTAAAGAAGTTCCCCCTTGTGTTACCCCTAAACTTTTGCCCCCTCTCAACTCATGTCCTCTTGTTTGAATCTCCCCTACTCTCTGTACTCACTCCATTTTGTTGACATCTTTCCTATAATTCAGTGACCAGAACTGTATACAATGCTCCAAATTCGGCCTTACCAATGCCTTGTACAATTTTAACAATACATCCCAACTCCTATACTCAATGCTCTGATTTATAAAGGCCAGCATACCAAAAGCTTTCTTCACCACCCTATCCACATGTGATTCCACCTTCAGGGAACTACACACCATTATTCCTAGATCTCTCTGTTCTACTGCATTCCTCAAAGCCCTTCCATTTACCATGTATGTCCTATTTTGATTAGTCCTACCAAAATGTAGCACCTCACATGTATCAGCATTAAACTCCATCTGCCATCTTTCAGCCCACTCTTCTAACTAGCCTAAATCTCTCTGCAAGCTTTGAAAACCTACTTCATTATCCACCTATCTTAGTATCATCTACATACTTACTAATCCAATTTACCACCCCATCATCCAGATCATTAATGTATATGACAAACAACATTGGACCCAGTACAGATCCCTGAGGCACACCACTAGTCACCGGCCTCCAACCTGACAAAAAGTTATCCACCACTACTCTCTGGCATCTCCCATCCAGCCACTTCAACTGTAATATACAGTTGTGTTTTTTTAATGTTCTGCACCGCACTGCTACTAGAAAATTTCTGCAAATTTCATGCCATGTCAGCAGTGATAAACATGTTTCTGATTCTGCATGCCCAGAATGTCTAGCTTCCAATATCCTCTCCAAGGTTAATGAGAAGTGGATCTTTATTTCCCAACGTGTGTTTGCAGCACATCTCTAGAGTATGACAAAGCAGACTGGAGATCTGCCTGCAGACAAAACACTCCAAGCTCGGGAACTGACCCTGGAGGTCTGCTGAATATGGATAGTGGACTAATTACAGCAAACTTCAACAAATAATTCACCAGAGACTTGAAGAAAATCTCAGAAGATCAGATCATTGACAACCAAAGTCTGTTACTCACAAGCACACCACATTTCACATCTCTAATTACTCAAATACTACTGCATTAGACATTATTTTCCAAAATTTATATTTAAACCATAAGACTATTAGGAGCAAAACTGGGCCATTTGGTCCATCGAGTCTGCTCCATATTTCATCATAGCTGATCTATTTTTCCTCTCAGCTCCAATCTTCTGCCCCCCCACCCCCCCACCATGCTCCAGACCTCTGCCTTAAACATACATAAAGACTTGGGCTCTACAGCTTCCTGTGGCAAAGAATTTCACAGAGTCATCATTCTCTGGATAAAGAAATTCCTCCTCATCTCTGTTCTAAAAGGCTGCCTCTCTATTCTGAGGCTGTGTCCTCTGCTCTTCAGACTCTCCCACTATGGGAAGCATCCACTCCACTGAGGCCTTTCACCATTTAATAAGTTTCAATTAGGTCACTCCTCATTCTTCTAAATTCCAGTGAATACAGGCCCAGAGCCATCAAACACTTCATATGTCAAGGCATTTAACCCTGGAGTCATTTTCATGAACCTCCCTTGAACCCCCTCTAGATTCAGCACATCTTTTCTAAAATGAGGGGCCCAAAATTGCAGACAATGCTCCAAGTGAGGCTTCATCAGCGCTTTATAAATCCTCAACATTATATCCTTCCTTTTATACTCTAGTCCTCTTGAAATGAACATTGCATTTGCCTTCCTCACCACAGACTCAACCTGCAAATTAACCTTTAGGGTATCATGCCCAAGGACTCCAAAATCCCTTTGTGCCTCAGATTTTTGGATTTTCTTTCCATTTAGAAAATAGTCAACCCTTTCATTTCTTCTACCAAACAGTATGACCATTCACTATCCTGAAACTGTATTCCATCTGCCATTTCTTTGCCTATTCTCCTAAACTGTCAAAGTCCCTCTGTAGCCTTTCCACTTCCTCAAAACTTCCTGCTTCTCTACCTATCTTCATATCGTCAGCAAAATTTTTCAACAAAGCCATCAATTCCATCATCAAAATCATTGACATACAATGTAAAAAAGGATCGTTCCCAACACAGACCCTCCACTAGTCACCAGCAGCTAACCAGAAAAGGCTCCTTTTATTCCCATTATTTGCTTCTTGCCAATCAGCCGGTGCTTTATCCAAACTAGAATCTTTCCAGTAATACCATAACTTGTTAAGCAGCTTCGTGTGTGGCACTTTGTCAAATGCCTTCTGAAAATCCAAATATATAATATCAACTGATTCTCCTTTGTCTATCCTGGTGTTATTTTTTCAAGGAATTCCAACAGATTTGTCAGGCAAGATTCTCCCTTGAGGAAACCATGCTGACTATGGTCTATTTTATCATGTGCCTCCAAGTACTCTGAAATCACATCCTTAACAATTGACTCCAATATTTTCCCAGCCACTGAGGTCAGACTACCTGGCCTATAATTTCCTTTCTTTGGCCCCTCTCCCTTCTTGAGAAGTGGAGTGACATTTGCAATTTTCTAGTCTTACAGCACCATTACAGAATCTAGTGATTCTTGAAAAATCATTACTGGAACCTCCATTATCTTTTCAGCCACCTCTTTCAGAACTCTGGTGTGTACACCATCCGGTGCAGATAACTTATCTACCTTCAGACCTAAACAATTTCCCAAGAACCTTCTCTCTAGTAATTGTAAATTCACACATTTCATGACCCCTGACACCTGGAACTTCCACCATACTGCTGGTGTCTTCCACAGTGAAGACTAATGCAAAATACTTATTCAGTTCATCCTCCATTTCATTGTCGCCCATTACTACCTCAATCCCCTAACCTCCCAGTAATTATGTACCCTCTCTTTGGCTATTATGTTGGCTTTGACTTCCCTTCTTTGCCATTGTTGTGCCATCTTGCCTTTAGAATACTTCTTCCAGTTTGGTATGTTTATATCCTTTGTTTCCAGAAATTCCAGCCATTGCTGCTCTGCTGTCATCCCTGCCAGTGTTCTTTTCCAATCAATTCAGGCCAACTCCTCTTTCATGCCTCAGTAATTCCCTTTACTCCACTGCAATACTGATACATCTGAGCTTAGCTTCTCTTTCTCAAATTTCTGGGTGAATGCAATCATATTATGATTAATTTTCCCTCAGGGTTCTTTTTACTTTAAGCTCTCAAATTAATTGTGATTCATTGCACAACAGCAAATCCAGAAAAGCCAATCCACAAACTACTCTAAAAAGCCATCTCATAGGCATTCTAGAAATTTCCCCTCTTGGAATCCTGCACCAACCCAATTTTCCCAAATTACCCGCATATTGAAATCCCCCATGACTATTGTAACATCGCCCTATTGGCATGCATTTTTAACTCCCATTGTAACAGGTAGACCACATCCTTACTACTGTTTGGGGGGGGGGGGGTCTGTACATAATTCCTATCAGGTCTTTTTATCCTTGCATTTCCTTAGCTCTAGCCACAATTCGACGCCTTCTGACCCTATGTCACCTCCTTCTAAGGATTTAATTTCATGTTTTACCAACAGAACCATGCTACCCCCTACCTTCCTGCTTGTCTTTCAAAACAATATGTATCCATGGACATTAAGCTCCCAGCTATAATCTTCTTTCAGTCATAATTCAGTGATGGCTACAACATCATACCTGCCAATCAGTAACTGTGCTACAAGTTCATTGAACTTACTTCATATACTTTACACATTCATATATCGCCGTTAATCATGTATTCACCCTTTCTGGTTTTGTCTGTCTTTAGCATTGCAGCTCATCCTGTTGTCTGCAATTTTGTCCTATCATCAGCCTCTCCTTGCTAGGAGTCTCATTTCACTTTGGCTCTGTTTTTAAACCATTATCTCATCTTCAGCACTATCCCTCCAGTTCTCATCCCCCCACCAAATTAGTTTAAACCCACACAATTAACTCTAGCCAAGCTAGGGCCCCGTCGGGTTCAAGGGTACTCCATACCTTTTGTACATGTCACACCTTCCCCAGAAGAGATCCCAATGATCCATAAATCCATAATGTACCAGTTCCTCAGCCACGTATTCATCTGACAATCCATCCTACTCTTCCCTCACTGGCATGTGGTGCAGGCAGCAATCCCGAGGAGCTACCCTGGAGGTCCTGTTTCTCAGCTTCCTACCCAGCCCCCTAAAATCTCTCTGCAGGTCCTCTTCACCTTGTCTACCTGTGTCACTGGTGCCAATTTGTACCAAGAATTCTGGCTGCTCACCTTCGCCCTTGAGAAGCAACATACCATTCTGGTGACTCTATCATGCCCACAGAACCTCGTCTCTGTTTCTCTGACTGAGAAATCTAGTAACACTCTTCACCTCTCTGCTCTTCTGAGCCACAGCGCCAGACTCAGTGCCAGAGACCTGGTCACTGTGCACCCCCCCCACCCCCCCCCCCAGTACGTTGTTGCTCTCAGAAGTATCTAAAGTTATATACTTTGTATTGAGGGGAGCAGCCACAGGCGGTGCATTTCCCCTCCTTCTGACGGTCACCCGTAAGCTAGGGGTAACTACCTCCCTGTAGCTCCCAGCTATCACCTCATTCAGAGTCGAAGGTCATCGAGCTGCAACTCAGTGCACCTGGTGCAGATGTGTTTGTCCGGGAGGCCTCCAGTCTTCCTACATCCCACATAGAGGACAGAACCTTGCCCCCGGAGCCACTCTCACTAAACCACTATGCCCAAACAGATGAGGGATGAAAACCTACGAAAGTAACTTACATGATAATGTGCCTCACCCAAACCTGATCTCATCTAAGCCTAATGAGCCAGAAACACTCTAAAGATGGGTACACTGACAAGAATCACTGCTCTGTTTGCTCATGAATTCTTCTTATTGGCCCTTTCTAATCAATCTCTCTTGCTCATTGGTCACCCCTGACCTCCGGAAAGCTGCCCTGAAACTCTGCCTTCAAAATCTGGATTGCCACCCTGATTAAAAGACAGCTCTTTTCCCGTACCCCTATTTAAATGCATCAGTGTTTGTCTCCCCACACAGCCTGTTCTACAACCTCATTGAAATATCATCACAGGTTGGCTTTAAATTTATCCCCTTTGAGAGTCAGTTTATCATTTTGTTCTCTTGTGCTAGACAAGCCAAAACTACTTATCATAGCCTACATTATCTAGTCCCTGCAGAGCCCTAGAAACAGCAAGCAAATGAGAACATCACAATATGTTTCGTTTATGCTCCTTGCAATCCAATTCTGGCACCCCTCAATCATTCTGAGGGCTTCACTTGCATCCTCCAACATCTCTTCCATCATGTGGCACCCACACAATATTCCCAGAACAGTTGTACCTGTGATTTACAAGATTATTTCATTACTTTGGCAAAATATTGACCATCTAATGAATTAAATCGTAGAGGGCTTCCTCCGCTCGCTACCAATGAGTATTATTGTGATAGCTTCAGTTTATCATCAATCAGGGCCACCCCCACCAGATCTCTGATACTCTTTACTTAATTTTCCATCCATTAATGTGTGACTCTGCTGCTAGGCTTTTTTTGGTGTTTTATTCATCAGCTGCCAGACTCCCCAGTTCCCCAAATGAACTCAGATCCTCAACGGATTATCCTACTCAACTGTGATAACTTCATTATATTGCAACATCTGCAACTTTCGATAATATGCTGAGAACTCTAAGCTTTGGAAGTGTAGTCAGAGTCACAGCACAGAAACAGGCCCCTCGACCCAAACATATAACCAAAGTGCCCCATTCAAGCCAGTCCTATTTATCAGTGCCCAGCCCATAACCTTCTAAACCTTTCTAATCCATGTACCTGTCTAATCCTCTTTTAAAAGTTGCTATTTCATCTGCTTTAACCACTTCCTCGGGGAGCTCATTCCACATAAAGACCATCCTTTGGGTGAAAGTTGTCTCTCAGGTTCCCATTAAATCTTTCCCCTCTCACGTTAAGTGTATGGCCTCTGGTTCTTCATTCACCAATCCTGGTGAAAACAGTGGACACATTCACTACATCGATGCTTCTCATGACGTTATATACCTCTGTAAGACCACCTCTCAAACTTCAAGGAATAAAGTTCTCGGTTGCCCAACCTCTCTCTATAACACAGTCCCCCAGTTCTCATAATATCCTTATAAGACTTTTCCACAGACTAATAGCATTGTTCCTACAGCAGAATGGCCATACCTGAACATTATACTTGAAGGGTGGCCCCCACCTGCATCCAGTGGAAGGATTTTCTCTGAACCATCTGTATCTATTAGTCAACTAATACATTATTCCCTCCAAGAGGACCACAACCTTGTCATGATTTGGAGGCTTAAATGCCTCAAAGACCTGGAGGGCTGTGTTGGTTAGAGTCAGGGCATTGTGGTTTGGCTCTCTCTAGGACCACCTATTTACCAAACAGGTCAAAGGGTAGAAGCCAGACAGAGTGGCTCACCGTTCCTTCAAGTTTGGGGGTTCAGCTCAGGCCCAACAATCCTGATTGGTAAAACAAAATTGTTACGGAAACAACAATTTATAGCTGAGTGTGACGGTATTCCTGAGCCTACACCAGGACTTACATGACTGACAATAGTGAAAACCGAGAGGAAGATACTGGCACAATGGAAGCCCAAACATTGCCAGAGATGGAGGACCTTCATTACGGCCCTAAACAGCAGCAGCACAATGGGCAGCAAGTAAGTAAATAATTCAATATTCATAGTAAGATTTTGGTTTCTTATAAATCTATGGGCAGCGGATCTTCACCCCTGCCCTTTGTCACACCTCACTTGAAAGGGGTTTGACTGGTGAGACCTCCAATTGAACACCCACTGGCTAATCTAATGCTTTTAGTTCTTTCCAGCAGCTCAAGAGCCAGTAGCACGTTGTCAGAAAATGCGATAGCTTGCAATTGCTGTAAAATTCACTTCTACACCTTTTTTCAAAAACCGTGGCATGGTGTGTATTTCTCCAATCACTCTGTGGTACACCGTATTATCTCAGTCCAGACACATTCAGTTACTCGGTGATACTGCACAGAGTAGACCCTTCTGTCCATTTGAGCCATACTAACCCAGCAAAGCCATAACCCCAATTGGCCACAAATTAATCATGGGTCAATTTACACTGACCAATTAATCTAACCAATACATCTTTGGAAACTGGACCACCCAAGGAAACGCTGCATATTCTACCGGGGGGGGGGGTAGACATACAGACTCCTTACAGGACAGGCTGCAGTTGAACTCTGAACTCAGGAACTCCCTGAGCTACAATAGTGTTGCACTACTTGTTATTATCAAAGCACGTGCAGTGCACAGTGACAGTTGATCCAGACACACCCATGGTAAACTGTGATATGTACATCAGACTCATGAGACACGCAGGATTACCCCGATCCAGATAGAGGTGTGGCACACGGTGACGCCACGGTCTGGACACACGCGTGACTCAGTGACGTCCCGATCCTGTCACACGTGTAACTCAGTGATGTCCCAATCCGGAGACACGTGTGACACAGTGACGTCCCAATCCTGTCACACGTATGACACAGTGACATCCCGATCCTGTCACACGTGTGACACAGTGACGTCCCGATCCTGTCACACGTGTAACTCAGTGACTTCCCGATCCTATCACACATGTGACACAGTGACATCCCGATCCTGTCACACATGTGACTCAGTGACGTCCCGATCTGGACACACGTGTGACACTGTGACGTCCCGATCCTGTCACACGTGTGACACAGTGACATCCCGATCTGGACACACGTGTGACACAGTGACATCCCGATCCTGTCACACGTGTAACACAGTGACGTCCCGATCTGGACACACGTGTGACACAGTGACGTCCCGATCCTGTCACATGTGTGACACAGTGACGTCCCAATCCTGTCACACGTGTGACATAGTGACGTCCCGATCCTGTCACACGTGTGATACAGTGACATCCCGATCCTGTCACACATGTAACACAGTGACGTCCCGATCTGGACACACGTGTGACACAGTGACGTCCCGATCCTGTCACACATGTGACACAGTGACGTCCCGATCTGGACACACGTGTGACACAGTGACGTCCCGATCCTGTCACACGTGTGACACAGTGACATCCCGATCCTGTCACACGTGTAACACAGTGACGTCCCGATCTGGACACACGTGTGACACAGTGACGTCCCGATCCTGTCACACGTGTGACACAGTGACGTCCCGATCTGGACACACGTGTGACTCAGTGACGTCCCGATCCTGTCACACGTGTGACACAGAGTTGTCCCGATCCTGTCACATGTGTGACACAGTGACGTCCCGATCTGGACACATGTGTGACACAGTGACGTCCCGATCCTGTCACATGTATGACACAGTGACGTCCCGATCTGGACACACGTGTGACACAGTGACGTCCCGATCCTATCACACGTGTGACACAGTGACATCCCGATCTGGACACACGTGTGACACAGTGACGTCCCGATCCTATCACACGTGTGACACAGTGATGTCCCGATCTGGACACACGTGTGACACAGTGATGTCCCGATCCTGTCACATGTATGACACAGTGACGTCCCGATCTGGACACACGTGTGACACAGTGACGTCCCGATCCTGTCACACGTGTGACACAGTGACGTCCCGATCCTGTCACACGTGTGACACAGTGACGTCCCGATCTGGACACACGTGTGACACAGTGACGTCCCGATCTGGACACACGTGTGACACAGTGACGTCCCGATCCTGTCACACGTGTGACACAGTGACGTCCCGATCCTGTCACACGTGTGACACAGTGACGTCCCGTTCTGGACACACGTGTGACACAGTGACGTCCCGATCTGGACACACGTGTGACACAGTGACGTCCCGATCCTGTCACACGTGTGACACAGTGACGTCCCGATCTGGACACACGTGTGACACAGTGACGTCCCGATCTGGACACACGTGTGACACAGTGACGTCCCGATCCTATCACACGTGTGACACAGTGATGTCCCGATCTGGACACACGTGTGACACAGTGACGTCCCGATCCTGTCACACGTGTGACACAGTGACGTCCTGATCTGGACACACGTGTGACACAGTGATATCCTGACCTGGACACCTCTGGCCACTGGAATTTACAGGCAAAACACACTTAGCACTTCCATCACCCGTAGTTCATCTACTGTCCTGCTTCTCTTTCAGAGGTCTTACCTCACCTCTGAACATAACAAAACAACTAACCTCAACCTCTCTCTGAAATCTTTCTTCCCATTCCAAGCACTTCCAGGCTGTTCTTGCTTCTTTGGTGTAGTAAAATCTCAGTAATGTCACACTTTTCCTGCTGCATTGTGCTCCCAGGTACTATTGAACCAGGTGGAACAGCCTTCACATTCTGTTGTGTTGTTTCACAGGGAGGCACAACGAGCTACTGTTTTAAAAGAAGCCTCAGAATTTCTCCATTGCAGGGGTGCATCCATATCTAATCCTACTTTACAAACACATAAAGATGGTCTTTTTAAAGACTGAAGGTTATGCTTACAAATTCTTCAGCTATCTTAACCACAAATATGACTGCACTCTGATCACTGATATAGAAACCATCAACCATTTCTGCACAGGATCTATTACCAGCATTGGTCATGGGTTAAGGATGGAAGGTGACATATTTAAGGGGAACATGAGGAGGAACTCCTTTACTCAGATTGTGTTGAGGGTGTGGAACAAACTGGGAAGTAGGAAGTTCAAGGTTCTTTTGAAGACCCGGACTCTGGTTCATTGTGAAAATGGGACCTGCTCTCAGGGCGTCAATACCTGTCACTTTTCGATATGCCAAGGACGTGGACTGGAAGATGAGCGTGCCTTCAAGGAGGCGGATTTTCATGACTCTGGAGTCCGGTGCTGCAGCCTGATGTGTCATGGGAGGACACGGAAGATCGAAAGCAGTGACCAGGGACCCGAGTTCTTTGGGCACAGAGCTCGGAAAAAGCAACACAACAGACTTTTAACATTATATATCAGCCAGTTGTTTTGTTATGCCTCCCCTCTCGCTGTAAATATGGGACAGCCCTTATTAGGGAGAGACAGAGAGCCTGTGCTATGCTGAATACTGGGTGAACAAGTAGTCTTTGGGGTACTGCAACTCTGTATCTTTGCTACACGCTTGAACACTCGTTGGGAGGTGCCAATGCCTTTTTGCAGGTGGGGGGGGGGGAATCATTGCTTTTCTGCTGCTTGTGCGTGGGAGGGCTTTGGAATGCGAACATTTAACTGTCATTCATCCTTTGGGACACTCCTCTGTTGTCGTGGATGTTTGCAAAGAAAAATAATTTTAGGATGTATATTGTGTACATATCTCTGACATTAAATGTACCTTTGAAAGTGGTGGATGTGCATTCTAAGTATTTTGGATGAGAAGCTACGGAAGCGACATTCCATGTGCAGGAAAATGGGACTGGGCAGAGTAACAGTTCAGCAATGAACTAATGGGCAAAAAGGCCTGTTTCTGCACTGTAGTGCTCAATTACATTTTCTGCCCCTTGTCAAAACAAAATAATATCTTCCATTAATTTCAGATACCTATTCCCTTTCTTGCTTAGAAACTGGATGGTGCATTGCCACCATCTTGTAGGTTTTAGCTCTTCCCACAGTTTTCAAACTTGCCTGTTGTCCAAGATCCATTCAGACATGCAGTGCCTGCGAAGCATGGTCTGTTGTGATTTAAGGGGGATGCCTCAGAGCAAGCCCAAATTGGCACTGGAAACCCAGTGCAAGAAGGTCCACTTTAAGCTGCGTATCTTACTGGCCTTCAGACTGCCAAGCCCACTATCCCAAAGTATTTCTCACCAATCACTAGCCTACTGATCTGCCCATCTAACTCAGCTCCACCCTAGAACAATCCTGTCTTCTTCCACGGCTCCACCAACCACGAGCTCCCACTCTTCCCAACCCTATTCGACCTCACCAGAGTAATAATCCCCTCTCAACCACCAGTCAACCAAAGAAGGTAACATTAAACCATAGTTCCTTCCTCCTACTGTCCTCTGGCAGCCAGCTCAAGTCAGATTTCCTGCCCTGCCCTGTTTACCCCACATCTCAGTGCCCAGCCCAGCCCTGCCCTCTTCTTTCTGCCATGGTCTGACATTGACTTTCACACCAGTGAATCTGCCAATGGAAACTACATGACCAACTTCTTAACATATCTTCACAGGCAGTGATCTAATTTCTAGGGCTCCAGTAAATCCAATATTCCAACTATCATTGTTGACTTCTAACCAGCCACTTTTCTTCATTCAACCCAGAATACCAGAACGTGCTTTTCAGATGACAATCAGCTTTTGTCCTTTTCCATGACGTCCACCCAAAGGGATTTTTCCTCCTGCGTTTGTGCTACAAGGCTGAAATTTGTATAAGATGATGCAGTGCCCCTTCTCACTCCTTCCAAACTGTAAGCAAGCTTACTAGTACACACCCCACTAATAATAATAATGCCACTGTGTCTCTGTAACACTAAGGTCCAATCATAAATCACAGGAAAATTTTCCAGGCACACTTTCTTTTCTCCCCTCTTTTAATTTATCAATGTTTTTTGTTTAGTTTTCCTCCCTCTCTGGGCAATGGATTTATTACAATCTGATCTGCATTTCAACTACTTGCCAGCAGGTCTCATTTCACAGCAGTTCTGTGCTCAGCTGATGAGTACGTTCAGAGAACAATGCTGGTTTGGATGTTGGGAATCAGGAGCTATCAGATTAGTACAGGAAAGTAATGCTGAGGTTGCACTGAATACCAGAGTAAACAGAGATGCTGGAATCTGGAGCAATAAACAGCCTGCTGGAGGAACTCAGCAGGTCTAGCAGCATCTACAGGAGTGGGGGGGGGGGGTGGGAATTATTGATGTTTTAGGTCAAAACTCCGCATCAGGACTGATGTAGAGCTCAATGGTTCAATACATCAATTTAATATCAGAGAATGTATACAGTGTACAACCTGACATTCTTACTCTTTGCAGACATCTGTGAAACAGAAGAAACCCAAAGGAATGAAAGACAGAAACATCAGAATCCCAAAGCCCCCCTCCTGCCTCCCACACACAAACAGCAGTCACAAAATTCCTTTCCACCTGCAGATGCCGCATGGCCAGCTGAGTTCCTCCAGCAGATTGCCTGTTGCTCCAAATTCCAGCATCTGCAGGCCCTCGGGCCAAGCCCGGTAAGACAGATCTTTGCCCATTCGGGGTTGTCTACTTACTGCTCCTCTCCGACACCACGCGGTCTTTCAGAAAGTGGTACATGGGAGGTCCTTCCTGAAGCTTTCTTTCAAATGATTAGTGTGCAGGAGCTCTGGCCTACTTTTACCTTCATCACTTCTTGCCCACCTGCTCCAACTCACATCCTAGCCTCTCTACCCCTGCACTCTCTCAGACCACATCTTCACCTCACCGGTATGATTAATCAAGAAACGTTTTGACGGCTGTGACTTGGTATCTGTAGGAAGCACAGTTACCTAGAACATAAACACAGGATGTAAAAGGAGGCAACATGGCCCCTTGAGCCTGCCCCACCAGTCAGTCAGACCATGGCTATTAATAAATTGGCCTTAACACCATTTTCCTGCTTTTCCTCTATAACCTCTACTCTCCCTTTAAATGTCCACTAGTCACCACCTCAAATACACCCAATGGCCTCACCTGTACCTCAAATACATCGAACAATCCCAGCCTACTTCAAATACATCCACTGACTCCCCTCCTTTGATTGTCTCCACTGAGAGCACCAGCAACACACACACACACACACTCGCGCACACACACACACACACACACACCCTCCTCCATAGCTCTCTGGACAAGAGAATTTTCAAATTTCTCCAAGAGAAGTTCTTACTCCTCGGGTCATCCCATATTCTGAAACTGTGCCTCTGATTCTTTTAAACCTGATGGGTACAACATCAAACTTTCTTCATATGTTAAAGAAACAATGAACAAAGAAACAAAGAAACCCTATCTGCACTGTGTCCACCCTAATGATACTTCTCCCAACATGAAAACCAAACAGTACTCAGTAATTCATATGCGATCTCACCAGCACTATGTTTGTACCAAAACATCCATAAGACGTAGGTGCAGAATGAAGCCACCTGTTCCATCATGGATAATTTATTATCCTTATCAACTCTATTCTCCTACCTTCTGCCTGCAACCTTTGGCGCCCTTACTAATCAAGAACCTATCAAACTCCGCTGTAAGTATACCCAATGTCTTGGCATCCAGGGCCATCTCTTTTCTTACTTTTACACAGCTTGCTCTCCTTGCTGTACCTGCACACTAACATGTTGCATTTCATGTAGTGTGGCCCACCGATTCCACTGTATTGTCACTTGTTCAATTGCACTTTTATTCTTCAGCAACTCTGCCCAGATTATTAGTATTAATAGGGCAGTGCTGTAATGTAACAGTTACTGTAACACTTTACAATGCCAACAATTGATCCAGGTTCAATTCCCACTGCTACCTGCAAGGAGTTTATCCATTCCTCCAATGTTTCTTCCGGGTGCTCCGGTTTCCTCCGGCATTCCAAAGACATACGGGCCAGGGCCAGTGAGTCATCGGCTTGCTACACTGCCACCATAAACATGGTGGTGCTTGCGGGCAGCCCCCGGCACAATCCTCACTGATCTGATATGACACAAATGACCCATTTTGCTGCATGTTCTGATGTACATGTGACAAATGGAGCTAACCTTTGTAAATAGCTGATGTTCCAGCTCTCATCCCTACAGCATCCCACAGGTTAGTGATGGCTATATGAGAAATTTATAAACCCTAAGTCCTGATTTATAAACCCTGATGTCTCTTTATTCTGACTCTCCATTTCCTTTTAGCTACCACTCCCTTTACAGGCCAATATGATACCTGCAAGCACCTTTTCCAATTGCTTCTGGAAATCCAAAAGCACTGTACCTGCACTTTCAGATTTTCCAAATGGAGCCTTCCATTTTTCCAATGACAGATAGTAAATTAATGGGCTCAGAAGATGTGATTATGCAGGCAGTGGGAAAATCACCCTCTTGTGCTCCTTGATCTCGTTACTCGAGATTCAGTGTCAAACAACTCTGCCATTTTGATCTCCATGCCTTTGTTAACCAGGCCCAACACCAGTCTTTATTCAGTCTTTCCTCCTCCATACACAAGCTCATTTGTGTGGGTGTGGCCCGGGTTAGTCAGGGTGCAGTCCAGGTTAGTTGGGGAGTGTGAGCCCTTGGACGTCAGGATTAGGACTAAGGGTAAGGTTGGGAGATGTATATGCGGGGCTGGGAAAGATAGGATTGTGGAGTTTAGTGTTGGGAGATATGTGGGGCTGTGGCTGATAGGATTGTGGAGTTTAGTTTCAGGAGGTACGTGGGGCTGTGGTGGATAGGATTGTGGAGCCACTTTAATCTGGCCTTTCATTAACCTTGTCCGACACCACTAACTGGGTGTGAACTGGGGCACATCTCAGTAATGCAACCTGGAGTCTTAGGGTTTATAATTTCCTCTTTCCTATCTTTCTCTCCTTTTATGAGTAGTGGCATTTTCAAATTCTCCAAGAGTTGTCCATAATCTGTTTAATTTTTGTGGATTGCAATTAACGACAACAGCTGACTGCAGGCATATTGTTCAACACCCTAGTGTGCACAATCAAATTCAGAGGCATTGGCTTATAACCAGTTATCCTGATAACCACTACTCCAGTTAAACACTCACCCTCCTAGTAGACCACGGATTATATGTCATAATCAGGCCACTTCTGGTGTCCTCTAACAAGACGAATCATAATCAAATAAACTCTGCAATTCTATGTTTAGCATCAACAAAAAACTGTTTCATTCACTGAGGGGCCGACAGTTACTTCCGTCTTCTTCTTCGGCTTTATACACTCAGTAGCCACTTTTTTCACGTATATCTGCTTGCTCATGCAAATACCTAATCAGCCAATCATGGCAGCAACTCAATGCATAAAAGCTTGCAGGTACAGTCAAGTGGTTCAGCTGTTGTTGAAACCAAACATCAGAATGGGGAAGAAATGTGATCTAAGTGACTGACCATGGAATTATTGTTGGTGCCAGATGGGGTGGTTCGAGCATCTCAGACTCTGTTGATCTCTGGGGGAATTTCATGCACAAGTTTCTAGAGTTTATAGAGAGTGGTGCAAAAAACAAAACAAAACATGCAGCAAGTAGCAGTTCAGTGGGAGAAATGCCTTGTTCATGTTCATGAGAGAGGTCAGAGGAGAATGGCCAGACTGGTTCAAACAGACAGGGAGACGACAGTAACTCAAATAACCACGTCAAGTAGTGGTGTGTCTCTGAATGCACAACATATTGAACCTTGAAGTGGATGGACATTAGCAGTAGAAGACCACGGACATACACTCAGTGGCCATTTATTCGATACAGGAGGCATCTAACAAAGAGTCCCTTGTGTGTATACCTACAGTATACTGCCCTCTTTTTATTTGCACATTACTTACTGGTTTGTTCTTGTACTGTCTCCCTCTTTGTAATGTTTTTAAGTTATCCTTTTCTGAAATCTCAATACCTCCCATACATCCAGCCTATCACCAATGTCCATAAAACCGTGTTGCCTAGCTGTTTAATTTGAGACTATCCTTATCTCATCAGTTAGGCACAGATGGTACAGCCACTCACAGAGCCCTACTTTCTCTCTAGAATTCACCTTTTTTGAGACTTTTTGAAACGTCTTCTTATATGCCTGCCACTGCCGATCTGCCATCATAACCAGTCGATCCTAGAAAGCCGTGTCCTCATAACTTTGTAATGCCTTTTAAGTTATGACACTCTTGATCTGAATTTGAAAATCTGCAATGCCATGATCACCCATTCCCCAGGGCTCCTTTACAATGAGATCATTCATTAATTAATCTTGTCTTATTAGACAATACAAGATCTACAATGGCATGTTCCCTTGTTTATCCTCAACATATTTCTGACAAATCATCAGAAAACTTTTCATGAATTCATCCACAAGGCTGCCTTCATTAACTTGAATTATACAGGCTCTGTGAAGATTAAAATAATTTACCTCCATTATTTCATGATTTTCATTCAGTCCCATAGCACATCCATTGTTTATCTGCACACTAAATCTTCAAAGGTTCATTTATTATCAAAGTACGTATGCAGTGTACAACTCTGAGATTTGTCTTCTCCAGGTAGACAAGACACAGGGAAAACCATGGAAGTTGTTCAAAGGAAAATCTCCCCCAATTTGAAGTGCAATGGCAACAAGAACATCGAGACCCCTCCCCACCAGCACACACACAGAAAAAAAGATCAGTGAACTGCAAGAACATCAAACCCCAACACCCCCACACAAAAAACCCTTACAAATCATGCCAAATTTAAATCACGCAGCAGCAGCAAGAGCATCAACACCACCCCCACCCCCCCGAAGGCAGAAACAAATCAGGAGAACTGTAAGAACATCAAACCCCAAACCCCCACAACCCCCGCACAAAAAAAAAGCTCAAATTGTACAAAAACCTACGGGCAAAAACACAGAACATAAAAGAGAAAAAACAAAAAAACAGACCAGCCCAGTCCATCAATCTATTCAATCAAAGAGCTTGGTAACATCCTCCATGGGGGATTCTCCACGAGGAAGAGGGAGGCCATTCAAACGGTGAGGCAGAGCAGTGAGGGAGACATCTTTCCTCCTCCCTGTCAATAACTTTGAACAATCAGAAATCCTCTATCACATTTCCACCATTTTAATATTGGTCATTAATACAGAGTTCCAGGAAAGAGAAGTCTATAAAGAGACATGTGGAATCCCACTGGTACAAGCTCCCAGTCAAAAACATCTGTTAGTCATTACCCTTTGCATTCAGCTTCTGCGCCAACTATGGATCCATATTCCTATTTTTTTTAAACCAATCTGCCCTATAGGACAATCCACATAAAGCAGAACAACCGCACTGTCTTTATTAACCTTCCATGGGATCTCTACAAAAATATTATTCATTAGCCAGTCACAATTTTCCATTATTAAGTCAATGCTGACAGTTCCTAATTAAACCACGTCTTTCTAAACGAATACTCACACTGTGCTTCGAGTGGATTCTAATAAGCTGCCAATGCTGCACTGCTCTGTAGGGTTTGGTTTACCTGCTCCTCCCTTTAAAAACACCAAGACATTGTGAAATGCTGCAAAACCCTGCAGGTGCTGAAAACACAATCAGAAACAGAAAATGCTGGAAGCAGTTAGCTGGTTAGGCAGCATCTGTGGGGAGAGAAACAGAATGAACACGTTCACAAAAAAGGGCTCTCCACCAGTGAAAAGGCAACCAAGTTCATTTGCGAAGGTTTGATGGGGGGAGTGGAGGTGGAAAGACCAGGGGACATGGAGGACCAAAGTTAATAAGGTATTTAATAGCATTTTCCTATCAGATTTCTGAATGGTCCATGAACACACGAACACTCCCTCATCACTTTACTCTTTTTGCACTAATGTATTTACTTGTTACTGTAACTTGGAGTATCGTTATGTATTTCACTGTACTGCTGTCACAAAACAGCACATCTCATGAACTGCATCAGTAATAATAAACCTGATTCCGGCTCTGACGTTAACTACTCAGGTAAACAC